>NC_136526.1:69621109-69638609 GCF_053919585.1 Euprymna scolopes
ACAATTAACCATTCGGTCAGGTCTCATACTATAGAGGACACATCCTTTTTAAACATGGAAAGTAGGGGTAGATCAGATATAAATGTACGAGATCTATCCCAGTCAGCCGAAGAGTATCGATAAACCGTACGGTGGAGAGGTACGTCTGAAGACTTATTGCATTTCGTTTTTATCTTAACTTATACAACCGAATGATCGGAAGATCCAAGAGGAGACAGAACGGAACATGAACACAGCCCAGGGGAAGTTGTGAGAAAAAGGTCTAGAAGGCTAGCGTATTGACCGGTAGTATTGGGCACACGGGTGGGTTCGTGAACAATCTGGGTGAGGTCATAGGCAATGGCGAAATCATGACAGAACCTCCCCTCATCATCTATCTTGTAAGAATGGGTCAGCCATTCCACATTGTGGACATTAAAGTTATCACAAATGTGGATGTTAGCCGAAGGATGAGCAGACAGGATGTGGTCAATTTTCTCAGATATGCTCTTAAAGAGAGTAACTCCGCTGTAGTGGGGGCGATAGAGGGCAAATATGAATGCAGTGGTGTAAGCAAGTGCAACTCGAAGCACATATAAGGTAAATTAAGGTCTTCTCTGGAGATATCCTTACCACACGGAAAGCCATCTTTAATGTAGGCACATATTCCATGCCCATGGCGATCTTGGGGGACAGATTTAGATGTTAAGTTAGAGTATCCTTTAATTATGAACTCGTCTAGGGAAGTGGTCGGTCCTATGCCAGTGTTGCTTAGGAAGAATATGTCCTGTTTCGTCTCCTGTGGTTGGGGTTCAACCTCTGGAAGGTTGGAACATAGACCCCTGATGTTAGAGAAGGAGACATGGTAGTAGGAGGTCTACGTTGGAGGATGGGGTTCTAGGTTTATTCGTGATTTTTTTTCTGGAGATATTTCATGTTGAGGATTTGGGATTTGTGGAACAGGTTGACAGACTTGGTTAGAGCAGGACGGAGAGGGAAAGCAGGAGAGAAAAAGATTTTTTTGTAGCACATGATAAGATTAAGCTGTAACAATTACTCACTAGTATGGCATCGAGAGGTCCCACCAGAAACTACTGCCTGATCCAGAATCCATTCACCAGATGGCAATACAGCAGCCCCAGTACTTTGCACCTGCTGATAGGACAGCCTCCTTAGTGGGTAATCTAAGGTTCGAGTCCCTGACTATCAGGCGGATAACGTCAGCCCAGATGAAACGTTTACCTCCCAGCACCCGTACTAGTGACATGGCCACAAGGATAGACATAGAAACAGAAGATTTCCGACATCTCAGGCTACTGTTCACCAAGTACTGCCGTCCGTTTTCTTCACCCTTTGTCAGAAAAATCACTCATTCGAGATGAGGACTGAGGGAAAAATAAGGAGAAGCGAGAGTAACGAGAGCTGCCGAAACACATCCACAATGCGTTGTATGGTAGCAATACTGGAGGTTTTGGCCTTTTTAAACACGTATGTATCAGGGTCGAAACTGCCCAATTTTCAACAAAGAATATGTCTAAGACAGTGCTGATAAACCTCTCGAGATGTTCCACAAGTGACCATTACAGGGTCCATTGTTCATAGCCATAGAGTAGGGTTGGCAATACACATGTTTGATTTTAGTTGTCAGAGTAAGATCACCATCAGATCAGACTCTATCTTCTAATCTTCCAAAAGCATCTGATGCCTTGTTGATTCTCTGTCTTATTTCTGCATCAAAAGTGTTATCATTTGATAAAGTACTACCAAGGTAGACAAAATATTTTACGACTTCAAGGCCTGTTTCATAGACGAAGATATCAGGTTCCACATTCAGATCATAAGGAACGGGACAGTACATGACCTTAGTTTTCTTGATGTAACGTGTCAGTCCGAAGCAAAGCTTTCGTGAAGATAAATAGACAGAAAAATAGATCCATAGACAGATAGATAGACATACAAATAGCTAGATGGCTAGACATCTTGATATATAAATAGATATATAATATATAATAGACTAACCTGGGTGCATGGACTTGGTCGGGTGTTTGGAGGTGTGTGTTGAGCAAAAACAAAATGTGGTAGTAGGCAGGCAAGATCGAACCCGTGTCGCGAAGGAGGAAAAGAACGTTAACAAAAAGTGACGTCTTTGCCGTTGCGCCGATCGCCAAATCGGAAGTGGTGAAAGTTTAAATTAAGGCTAGTCGATCGAAAAGAGAGGATGACTTTCGAAAATATCGGCGAAAAGACGCGACCTGTAGAAAAGTGTCCAGTTAAGGGTGAAGAAATTAATGTTTTTTTCGATATTTTTCGTTCGCAGGGTCGAGCTTCAGAAAGATACCTACCTCGTAAAAATCCGTCGCCTCTGTCGAAAGTTTTAGGCAAACATACATACATACATACATACATACATACATACATACATACATACATAAAAAAGGCTTGTTTTAGTCTGGATAGACTAGGGATACCCACTGTAAAGGTGCCTGTACATGAAATTTTTGTGGCAAGAGTTGCGCAATTACAACCACACCTCTCCTGAGTCGACATTGTTGAATACTAGAGGCAAGTAGAGGTTCAGACGACTGGAAACAATGCCGAGATAAGCGGAAATCACATACAGCGCGTAGAATCCTTAAATGGTCGCCCATATGTTACAAGCCAGGCTGAACGTTGCTTAACTTTGGTGATCTTACGAGAACCGGTGTGTAAACGTGATTATGACGTACTATTTAAACCTACGTCAGATACATACATACATACATACATACATTTAAAGAGACAGATTAAATTTATATCATAGTCTAGCCTGTGTGCTTGTAGGGTGTGCTGAGCAAAAAAAAAAAGTTGTTGTAGCCAAGCAAGCTTAACCCCGTGACGTGGAGGTGTGTGTAAGGGTGTTGGTTGAGTAACAAAAAGATTAAATTAAAAAATAAAAACAGGAAAATTGCGAGCGCAAAAAAAAAGTGGTAGTAGGCAGGCAGGCTGGGACCCGAACCGCGAAAGTGAAACAAAAAGTGGAAAAAAACCGTAACGCGTTAGCTCTTGCGCCCATCGCCAAACCGGAAGTGAAGTAGGTTTAAATTAAGGCTAGACAATCGAAAAGAAGCGATGACTTTCGAGAATATCGGCAAAAATGCGACCTCTCCCTGTAGAAAAGTGCCAAATTGAGGGTGAAGAAATTACTGTTTTTAGTCAATCTTTCGATGTTTGTCATCCGAAGGGTCGACCTTCAAACTACACCGATCTCGTGAAAATTCGTCGCCTCTGTCGAAAATTTTAAGCAGACATACAAACATACATACATACAAACATACATACATTTAAACAGACAGGTAAGATTTATATTATAGACTAGCCTGGTTGTCCGGCGTTGCCCAGATGTTTAGAGGTGTATATTGAGCAAAAAAGAAAGAGTAGTAATATACAGTCTGACTCGAACTCGTGCAGCGATGGAGGAAAAGAACATGAAAAAAAAGTGACATTATAGCAGTTGCGTCGACCGCCAAACTGGAAGTGGCGAATGTCAAAACTAAAGCTAGTCATTCGAAAAGAATGGATGACAATTTTTCAATTTTTGTCGTCTGAAAATTAGATGTTTATAAACGATACCAGTTTCGTGACTTTCCGAATGTCAAAAGTTTTAAGCAGACATACATACATACATACATACATACAAACAGACAGACAGGTGAGATTTATATTATAGATGGATTGCTAGCTGTCTATCTATCCTATAGATGGATAAATAGAGAGCGAGAAGGATAGATAGATGGATAAATTAACAGACAAGTAGTTAGATAGACAGACAGATAGACAGATAGATAGAGTAATAAATAGGAAGATAGATAGATAGAAAGATGGATAGATAGATAGATAGATAGATAGATATGACGATATATATTCTCGTATCATGGCATGTTCATGTCGTAGATGAAATCATGGTTAGTGTTCTCCATAGGCTTTGGTCCACTGTTCATCCGATTCCTATGAAGACATCACATGATTTTGAACTTGGCAGAATACATGCGGAGGGTTGCCATTAATTTCCCCAGCGCAGTGACATCTAACTTCCCTGCTTGCACTTATTCGTTGTCCTTAGATCATCCGCATAGCTGCAGTCGAATAACGTAACTCTTAATAATATAGAACCGTTGATCTGCTAGAGATTCATCCTCCTCCATCGCCATCCAACATCCTGTTGCCGACGTCATCAGAGTTACCTTCTCCTAGATGCATGTCTTGACGAAGACTAGGGGTGCATACCTCTCCCAGTGAATTAATGCGCCTCCAGATACCAACCTGGAAATTTCTGATGACCCGACTCCTTATGACAGCGCCTAGCCTTCCCAAATAGTCACCCATCTGGTACTGACCAGACTCATCGTTGCTTAACTTCAAGTATTTGGCGGGAACCGGTATCTCAACGTGATTGTGCCGTATGTGACAATATATAAGCTTTAACAATGTCTAAACGAGGCTACTGCGCACAAAAATGTCTATTTATGTTTAACTCACACCGCAATGAATTAAATCCCTGTAAAACTTAATCATATTTCGCGCTGAAAGGCCGTCAGTTGTGTTCTGCATCATATCCCCTCCCTTGGGACAAACACACGACCATCCGAAGGTGACGAGAAGCCCTTTCCTCCACCCCGAAACATTCAAAACTAAATAGCTTCTTCCTCTTCTTCTTCTTCTTCTTCTTCTTCTTCTTCTTCTTCTTCTTCTTCTTAACATACGTTGTAAAAAACGGTACGAGAACATTAACCTGTCTGACTTTTGGATGATTTTCTTCTCCGTCGCCGTGACAGGAGAGGGCAACCCCCACCCAACAGTAACGCACTCACACACACACACACACACACACACACACACACACACACAAACACACACACACATATATACACACACACACACATATATATATACATATATATATATATATATATATATATATATATATATATATATATATATATATATATATATATATATATACGAACACAGAAAGACACCACCACCGTCACTTGCTCCACCCCACCGTTCTTGAATTTCCAGTTCGCAAATCTTGAAGGAAGTGCAATTAACCTCCGCCGTTCAAACAAGCGAACCAATTGAAAAGACGACGTGAATTCAAAGCCGCCATTTTCTGACTTGAAGCGAACAATCAAAGAGACGGATGTCGACGTACGCACACTTGCTGTTTCGTAGCGTCACAGCTCTTCAGGCTGGCAAGACATGAGAGTACTTCAAACTGAGATCAATACAATATTCCTTTCACAACTGACGGCTAGTGTTACGATTACACTATCAACACAAGCTTATTCCACGGAGTAAGTATTTTTTTGTATCTCCATAATGTACGACCTTGAGAGCTAGTAAGGGTCAAGGTCCTTTTGAAGGTGAGGCGCATACTTCCCTCAGTCTAAGATACTGTTCTGTGACTTTTTAACTTGTCTTTGGGATCGTTTGTTGCTATTCTCATTTTTTGTAGCGTCGTAACTCTCAAGACTCTTTAGACAAGGAAAGTGGTTCCAAACCACTGTGCCGCGGCACATTAGTGTACCGCAGAATGATTGCTGATATGCCGTAAAGAGGTAATATCTAGAAGCCATTAAAAAAAAATTGTATGTAAAAGAAAAAAGATTGTGTCTGATTCAAATTCACCAAAACATTGCAGCACTAGTTAGAAAATATTACGCACAACTGTTCCACTTACATTCGGCAGATATTAAATACAGGATATTGTAGATTTGTTTGAATAATAATTCTTATAGAATTTTTGTTGTTTTTATTTTATTGCAAAAAGGCTTTGTGAGTAAAAAAAATTATATTTTATGATAGGTGTGCCGCGAAAATTTGAATAAATTCGATAGTGATAGTAAAAAAAGGTTTGGAACCACTGGACTAAATAATACTTTTTTTTATTTTTATTACTTTTTCACCCCAAATAAGACAGATTTCAACTTTGATGTAGGGTTATTATCTGAATCATACGTTGCACTAAATTTCAAATAACCTAGAGTTGAAAAACCTGTAAGTAAAGAAAATAGAGTTTTCAATTTAAAGTTTGACGTCTTTAAAAAAACACCCTACATATAATTATTTATTATAATAATAAATATCTACTAACACTAGTGTTTCATCCTTTCGGGAATCATCAGTGCAGGGTCTCATTACTTATATATATATATATATATATATATATATATATATATATATATATATATATATATATATATATATTAAAGTTTACGCATAAACCTATACTTACGTATATTAATTTTATGTAAGTAAATGAAGTAGTTATATATATATATATATATATATATATATATATATATTCCCACTGCTTAACTTATATATATATATATATATATATATATATATATATATATATATATATATATTCCCACTGCTGAACTTATTTTGTTTTCAAGTAAGATCTTTGACTTACTTGTTGTTTCATCAAATACTTCTGCATGCAAAATCCGATCCCGCAGTTTGCTAATTCCTACCCTCTGATGAGAAGGAAAGTATTTCTTCGAAACTCTGCGGATTAAGGACTATCCATTTATCTAGTGTTTCCTTTTCAGATAAAATATGTTTTTAACTCATTTCAAAGTGTTTTTTAACATATTTTATTAACTGTTTGCTCTTATATATATATATATATATATATATATATATATATATATATATATATATATATATATATATATATATATTCCATTTTCACCCCAAACAAGGGACATCGTCATTTGATGTAGGGGGCTACAATCGAAAACATAAGTTGCAGGGATATTATAAAGGGAGTTGGGCAGCAAGATGTCTGTTCACATTACACTTGAACTTCTGCATGTCAGTACAGTTGGGAAAGCAGAAACGTGGAAGGGAATTCCAAAGCCTAGCAGCAGGGGAAGAAACTATTAGAGTAGAAGACTTTATGAAATCTGAGATCTCTACTGTGTAGGGGTGGGACTTTGCTGCTTGTCCTGTTTGTCGGGCGTATTTACGTCGAGTAGAAAGTAGAAAGATATTTTACATCTAGGGATCTCTACAGTGTGGGGGTGGGATTTTGCAGCCTGTCGGGTCTGTCGAGGGTGTTCACGTCGTGGGGACACAAGTGCTTGCAGTTCGTTAGAGTATTCCCCATTAAAATACTTGTAAAACAGGCAGAGGGATGGAAGATTTCGTCGATGGGACAGAGGTTTAAGCTTAGATGAACGTTCGGGACCTATTAGGTAGACTACTTACTTTGGACCTTGTCCAGAAGTGATAGACTAGTAGCAGATGCACCAGAACAAATGCAACAACAATACTTCATACATGGGCGAATGGTGGCCTTATAGAGGTACAGGATACTTTCAGGCGTAAGTAACTTTCTAGCACGGTAAAGAGAGCTTACCTTCCTCGCAGCAGACTTGGCAATTATCTTGATGTATCTGTTTTAATTCATGTTTCCTGTGAACGTTAAGCCGAGAAGTTTGAACGAAGTACTTTTAGGTAATGTATAAACCTTAGCTATTTGTGGTTGAGAAGGTTTTTTTGTAATTATCGAAGAAAGTAAGCTTAGTCTTGGAAGCATTGAACGTTATCATTCATTTTTGCTTACATTCCACTTGATATTGGAGGGTTTCCTCTGCGGTTTCCGCCATTGCCTTGGATATGTGTTCATTCGTTTTCCCCTCGTGCCTGTTATAGAGCGTTGTGTCGTCAGCAAATATGTTATATATTCGTTATCATCGAGGTTATCCTTGAGGGGTACCAAATTGAGCTTTCGTTACATTTGAATATGTTATATAGAGTTCTTCATTTAGGGGCACTTTTTACGTTTGGGTGTATACACTGTATAACATCAAAGATTCCGTGTGATTGTCTCTAATATAAATGGTTGTGTGTTTGATTATCATAAAGGGAATCGTGTGTGTGACATGTAATTTCTGAACCTACCTCTGCTTCTTCAAAACGGACCATCTGGAAATTTCTCATCCTGGAGGGAGACTTGATACCTGTTTGACGAAGATTTATCACTCCAAGACGATGAATGTGTTTTATAGTTTTTTATTTCACTTTCCCCAGAGGTCCTGCAGCAGGTGGAAGTGAAATCTGCTTGTGTGGTTCTTCTTCACACACGTCAGCGTTCGTCTCCCCCCTCCCCAGTTAAGAGGGGGGGGAAACACAGAAAAACGTCCGTCTTCTTCAAAGCTCAAATCAAATCTCACAGATCTATCCAACCACGTCACACATACGTAATTTGGTCAGCTGACCTTTGGTTCTGGTAAACGTGTCTACCTCCACGTTTACTCACCTCTCTCTCTCTCTCTCTCTCTCTCTCTCTCTGTAACAAATATACCTATCTAAGAGACAATTTTATCACGAAGGTCATTTATGAATATCAGAAATAATAAAGGTCCAAGAAACCACCCCTGAGATACACCTGCATTTATATGAGATTGTTTTGACGTACGACCATCGAGGCCTATCTGGATTCTTCTTATTTAAGACTAGCCCGGCTACCCGGCGTTGCCCGGGCGTTTAGAAGTGTGTAAAAAAAAAAGTGATAAAATGCAGGCAGGCTTGAACCAGTACCGCGAAGGAGGAAAAGAAAGTGAAAAAAAAACGTGACGTCTTTGTCGTTGCGTCCATCGCCAAACCGGAGGTGACGAAGGTTTACATTAAGGCTAGTCAATCGAAAATGATATTACTTTCGAAAATATCGGCGAAAAAATCTACCCCTTCTCGTAGAAAAGTTCCCAGTTGAGAGTGAAAGAATAAATGTTTTTAGTCAATTTTTCGATATTTGTTGTCCGCAGGGTCGCGCTTCAAAACGATACTGATCTCGTGAAAATCCATCGCCTCTGTTAAAAGTTTTACGCAAAAATACGTACATACACACATTTAAACAGACAGTTGAGATTTATATTATAAAAGAATTATATTATGTTAAAAATTCTGCCAGTAATACTATATGGTCCGGTTTTTATTTTTTTGGTTCAACCGTTACGCTATAAGCACATGCTAACTTGACTTAGAGTTCGAAACACATTGAACGTGAAGTGTGCTTGTCGAACCTGCATATTTTATTACAATTCGTCTAGATCTATTCTTTCAAACTTAACACAAATATTACTTCTGTAGCTGGCAGTGTTTTAGATGGGGTTTGTATCGAAATATCCCCGATAAGTGTCAAAAGTTGATAGTAAAAAAATTGATTAAAATAGGAACGCTCCCATTTTGACTAAAGTTAACACTCTGATATTTTATTTATCGTTACAAGAAATCAACAAGAAATCCAAGTTTATAAACTTCAAAAATAAACAGTAAAATTATGAGTTCATGGCGTAACGGTTAACACGCCGATTCCTAGACACAGTTAAACTACGCTGAAGAGAGGTAGATACGTCACAGCATGCGTGTACGTAGATTACTGTTTTAAAAATAATTTTTTAAATATTATATACGTCCAAATAAAATATGAGCGATTTTCTAAGTAATACGATCTACGATGCAAAGACCGTATTTATCTTTAAAAACTACACAAGAAATTATATATATAATATATATATATATATGTATATTATTATTATTATTATTATTATTATTATTATTATTATTATTATAAAACTCAAATGACCTTGTAACGAATGATGTAACCCACTTTCCGGTTTACGACATCCGGTTGCGCATGCGCGCATAAGCATTAACCCATAACAACGTAAACAAATAAACACAAATCGCTTCTTTTGCAGATTTTGACCTGCGCACTGAAATATTAACGTTATTATTCCGAAATTATCATTTAACATGGGAAGAGTGGGGTGTTTTGCAACTATTCTTTATTACAACTATACTGTCACTATTTTCTTACAACTAAACTACTTTAACCCGTTGACTAACATAGGAACAATTGTAGTAAACCCAAGACTCCTCCTCCTCCTCCTCCTCCTCCTCCTCCTCCTACTACTACTACTACTACTCTTTATCCGTCCCTTTTCCTTCCTTCCTTCTTTTTTATTTTTTTGTTTACATTTCTATATACAAAACAGTTGTGTGAGAACGGAAAAAAACTTTGTTCATGGAATCTGTGTTTTAATTTGGGCACAAATACAAAGGAGAAAATTGGGTAAAGTTTTACGACGAGCCCCAGCGTATTATAAACACCTAAACCTCCCCATGTTAAGAACGGCTTTCGGAATAAACACCCCCAACCTCGAAATCCGTTATTATGATGGTGAGGTTGGGAGGGTGTTTATTCCGAAAGCTGTTCCTAACCTGGGGTAGTTGGAGGTGTTTATACTACGCTGGGGCACCTCGTAAAAATATACTGAAAATTGTTGATAGTGGTTGTAGCTAGTTGAGTGTTTTTGTGAAAGTTTGGGAAGGGAGGACCATAGATCGAAGCTTAGACGAGCTATCGCAATGGAAATGACGATGAAGCAGAGACAGGCTCGCAACGTGTCTTCTGCGAGAAAGAGGTTGCAGAGGGGAGAAAAGGGCATCACCTACTATTTTTTAAAGTCGGTTTTGAACTCTATTGAGGAAAGATAGGCCCCGCAGAGCAGCTTCTGCCCAGATATGGCAACAGTACTACATTTTAGTTGCTCGCAATCGAAAACAAAATGAGTATGCCAAAAAGAATGTCTGACATTTTACAAGCTATAATTAATAATACTTTCTTGTTTTAAATTTTCTTCATTTCTGTTGCAAGATTTCCAGACCGAAATAAAAGACTAATGATCTAAAAGAACGAAGCAATACGAAATAAAATAAAAATGGATGCAAAAGATAACGTACGGAAGAAAAAGAAATTAGCAGAATACAGAGTAACAGAAAAAAGTTAGGGTTAGGGTTAGGGTTAAGGTTAAGGTTAGTGTTTAAGATTAAGATCAAGGTTAGGGTTAAGGTTTAGGTTAGTGTTTAAGATTAAGATCAAGGTTAGGGTTTAAGATTAAGGTTATATAAAAGCCAAGTACGTCCAAGGATGGAATACTGTTGCCATATCTGGGCAGGAGCTGCTAAAAACAGCCTATCCTGCCTTGACAGAGTACAAAATAGACTTCGTGGTTTAGTGGGGGATGCCCTTTTCTCTACCCTGCAACCCCTCTCCCACAGAAGAGACGTTGCGAGCCTATCCTCGTTTTATCGTTATTTTCATGGCAGGTGCTCGCCTGAACTCCAATCCCTGGTCCCCCCTCGCCAATCTTTCACGAAAAACACCCGTCTAGCTGAATCCACTGTGAAAAATTTCCCCCACTCTATATCTGTGCCTAAATCAAAACGCGGATTCCATGAACAAAGCTTCTTTCTTAGAACTGCACGCCTGTGGAACTCTGTTCCGTCTGCCTGCTTGCCTCCGGACTACAACTTGGATGTCTTCAAGTCCAATGTTAACAAATTCCTAATGAACCGCCCCCTTAAGTAAACACTTCATCAAATCTCCACACTAACGTAATGTACTTGCAATAACCCTTATTCCTGAGTGGCTTCCGGGCCTTGATAAGTGGTGATCACTGTGTAAAAAAAAAGTTAAGGTTTAACGTTAGGTTTAAGGGTTTAGGCAAAATAATTATATGGCACAAAAAAGAGCAGCACTATTGTAGAAGCTAGGGCTTCTACATTAATAAACCTTATGCCTAACTTGTCCTCTACTTGTGATAATAAAGTTGAAACGTGTCATGCAGGTGCTTTTGTGATTTTGAAAATGTTAGAATATATCAACCAGGTTTGACTGACAAGTGTTTATGAAAAGTCGAGGTCAAAATCAGCCGAGAAAGATGAGCATTGCATGCGGGTAGCTGAATTTAAAAGCAACCAATATTCACACATTATGTATGAATATCTTTCCTTCTCTCACTTTATCTCTTTCCCCCTCTTTCTCTATTTCTCTTTTTCGCTTTCTCTCTCTTTCTTCATTGAAAGAGAGAATTAAATATGATTGCATGGTTTCAAAAACAGTTGAAATTTGCACCTTCTACGGACGCACAAATATAGACGTTTTGCTGCATGCATTATCGACGACGAAATGTGCTCCTTCATTGTTAAACGTAAAATAAATTTTATATTTTTTATAAAAAAAGGCTTTTTTATGCTATTTCTATACAAGCGTTAAATTTCAGCATGCAGCCCCTGCCATTAAATACCAACGATGAAAACGCTGCCTGCACGCAATGAAGATTGAAGAAGCGGCGCATGCCAGCCGGTTATAACCGACGGTATATCGACCCGTTGATGTTCCATTTGTCTATTGGTGAGCTGGTTTCGTTATCAGGACGTCATATTTGGGATGGTGCATCGGCTACTAGTCTCTCGCTCTTTGACAAGGTTCAAAAGAGAGTTGCAAATCTGATAGGCTCAGAACTGGCATCTAAGCTTCAGCCTCTATCCCATCGACGAAACGTTGCATCCCTCTGCCTGTTCTACAAGTATTTTAATGGTGAATGTTCTAACGAACTGCAAGCACTTGTGTCCCCATGACGTGAATACCCTCGACAGACCCGACGGGCTGCTAAATCCCACCCCCACACTGTAGAGATCCCTAGATGTAAAAGATCTTTCTACTCCAGTAGTTTCTTCCCCCAGAACCGCTAGACTTTGGAATTCCATACCAGGTCCCTGCTTCCCTAACTGTACTGACGTGCAGAAGTTCAAGTGCAACGTGAACAGTCATCTTGCTGCCCAAATCCCTACATAGTGCCCCAGTAGTTGTTGCCCCTGATAGTAGCCCCCTACACCAAATGGCAATGTGCCTTGTTTTGGGTGAAAATGTAATTTAAAAAAAGGCCGTTCTTCAACTAAGTAACTCTTACCGGGAACGATAGTGCCATAATAATGAATGAAAAGGATGAAGTAAGAAAATCCGAAACAAAAAAAAAACAAAGAATGGACTGGGAAGAAAATATTAAAAAAAGAAAGAAAAGAAAAAAATGAAAGCATAAAAGAAATCGACTGAACTCCAATCTCTCAATAATTTACATTTCTCGAACACATTATCACGGTACTATTCTTGTAACAGAGCGTGGACGCGCTTATGCTAATACATACGAAACACGAAATCACGTCCTTTGAAAAGAAATGAAAATAAAAAGGAGAGAAAGTACGTTCGAGAAGACGATCATGTAAGAGACGTCACAGCCATAATGAGAAGTCATACGTGGCGGGAGAATGGGAAAATTAATGTCGTTGTTGCAAAAAAGCGAGTTCGAGTTATTGTTTGTTTTGGCTTCCTTTGCAACGTGGACAGCATACAACGTGTGGTTTCTGTGGGTAAACGGGAGAACTGTTACAGATATATACCTGTAGATTACAACACATTCGTCTTCAAATCTGATAGCAACACATACTCGTCATAAAACATCCCGATGAATTACGTTAAAACTCCTCGGCTTATCGTTCACAGGGAGCATGAGTTGGAACAGATACATTGAGAGCATTGTCAGGGCCACTGCGAGAAAAGTGGGCTCTCTCTACTATGCTAGAAACTTACTTACACCTGTAAGTATCCGGTACCTCTATTAAGCCACAATTTGCCTATGTGTGGAGTATTGTTGTCACATTTGGGCTGGTGTATCTGCTACTAGTCTCTCATTCTTGGGCAGGGTTTAAAAGAGAGTCGCCAACATTATAATATATTATCTTGATTATTATTCTTACCTGGATTATAATCCAGGTAATAATACATTACCTGGATTAGTTGGACGACAACGTTTTGGGTAGTATGGTCTCCGACCTTCTCGATGTTTATTTTGCGGAACTCGGTAATATTCATGTCGAGTCGGGAATCTGGATCTTTATGAATACCCTCCCATTTTTTTGACTGTTGCTTGTTGCCTGAGGCGCTCCTACCGGGAAATGGCGACGGGGATGCCCAGACAATTTTTGCTAGGCCAAATTGCCACACATTTACGGGAACTGGCTTGACATTTCCGGCCTTGTGTCACATCTTAACATGGTGGGCAACAAGTAAAAATTCACCGTTTATTTAAGGGTAGCATACGCGTTTCTTTTTTTTTTTTTCTTTTTTCTTTAAACTTCAGGAGTTATAAAGATGTCTAGAAATATTGCATTTTGAAGATTCCCAAAAGTTCGACAAAAAAATTACCGAGTTCGACAAGTCGCACCTGAAAAAGTTACATCGGCAGAAACGTTTTTGCGAAAAACACTTAAAATAGAACTAAGGTTTCGAAGTATCCAGAAAATAGTAAATAATAAATTATATTTATTGCAACGTTTCTTGGCATCTCTGAGACTTTCGAAGATTGCAAGAAACAAAAGATGAATTATGAAATAAGAGATGGAATAAAATGGACGACGAAAGAAAAAACTAAAAAAGAAAAAAAGAATAATTTGAAAAGATATAATAAAAGCAAGAAATAAAAAAAATTCAATAATTTAAAATTTAAAAAATAATAATAAAATACGAAACGCAAACTTTAAAGAAAGACATTTTTTCTGCCAAAGTAAAACGTTATCGATTCATCAAAATGATTTTAGAAAAAAAAAACAATAAACGCAATATCTCCTAAAAAATAAATAAATTGCCAATCGAAAATAAATACAAAACGAAAAACAGAAAAACCGCAGAAAAAAAAAATCCAATCTGAAAACAAAAAAAAAAAAAGCTGAATTAATGGCGACGCACGGCGTCATTTTAATAATAATAATGATAATAATAATAATCTTTTCGTATTCCTACGAGGCAGCGGCCATCTTGATTTTCTTTTTTTATGTTTAAGGGGAGAAAAATGATTGGTAAATATAACTATGGAAGCGCATAGGGCGAAATAATTCTTTTAGTCACGAACGGGGAACGGGTTTATAAAAATATTTCTTTTAAATTCTTTACGCCATTTAGTTTTTATTATTATTTCGGGTAAAATAGTGGCTTTGCTAAAAGAGAAACCGGATAGCATCGAAGATACACGTTTGTGTCACACACACGTGCACACACAAACACACACACACACACACACACAAACATATAAATTGAATTATGAATGTGAGATAATATATATTATATTCACCATCAAATAATGTCGCAGATTTATATCATACTTTTTGTGTGTTGCTACGTTTTCTGATTATATATATATATATATATATATACATATATATATATATATATATATATATATATATATATATATATATATATATATATATGATTAGTTTTTTTGGAAAAAGAATTCCAGCAGAGTGCTCAATTAAAAGGAAAATCCAAATTTTAAGAGCGTACTTATATTCAAAAAAAAAAAAAAAAAAAAAAGGGGGGGGATTAAACAAAACGAGATTTGAACGTGGATTCGCGAGGTATATATACTTCACACTTCCGGTTATAAGATAGACGAATATTGGCTGAAGAGAGCTTGATAAGGATACCTTAAACGGGCCTTATTATCGGGCTTGAAACCGACGGTACCAATGACCTGTCTCAACTAACAACTTTCTGTACACAAAATATATATATATGTATATATATGATGTTTTTATTTGTTTTTGTTAGCGATACTTTCTTGAATGAATTCAAGTATTTATACGAAAGAGAATTTTTACCTAAATGCTTGTTGGGAATAATTTTCCCGTTGACCAATCTGGTACTCCCTTTTAATTGGGAGCGGCATATATATTATTTTTAAAATATAATTTTAAACATAATATATATATATATATATATATATATATTTATATATATATATATATATATATATATATGCACAACTCACACCCATATATAAGCATACATACCAATACAAAGTCATATTCAACGACCATAATATATGCACCCCCATATATATATATATATATATATATATATATATATATATATATATATATATATATATATATATATATAAATATTCAGGGAGCGAAGTAATAAGAACGAACTTAATCGCTAATAAAAATTAAATAAAAATTCAACAATCTTTATATATATATATATATATATATATATATATGCGTGTGTGTGTGTGTGTGTGTGTGTTTGTGTGGGATGTTTTATTAAAGACGTCAAACTTTAAATTGTCAACACTATTTTCTTTAATTTGAGGCTGTTCTTGTGAAAATTTTCAAACCACATAATGTTTGAATTTGTCCGAATAGTCTAGAAACAATTGTAACTAACGATGAAATACACTATTTGTTGCTATCAACCCATTCGTTGAAGTCTTGGTTTTTGTTAAAACAATATATATATATATATATATATATATATATATATATATATATATATATATATATATATATATATAGGATGTTTTATTAAAGACGTCAAACTTTAAATTGACAACACCATTTTCTTTAATTACAGGTTTGCAACTCTAGGTTATTTGGGGTTCAGCTTAGATTGGTAATACATCAGGAAGAGAGAGCGTTTTGAATTTGTGCAAATTTATTTTGAAAATTATTTTCGTACATTTGATAAACGAATAATTTCAGCTGGTCACGTCGTTCGTGCGATGTAACCCACTTAGACTATATTATTATGTTATTTCACGTATAAATAAAAATGGCGCCAATAAAGAATATTGTGAATGAAAATAACAACTTCATGATGATGATGATAATATTAATGAAGGAATAAAAAAGTATATTTGCTACTAGTGGTTCAGCCCGGCTTTGCCCGGGCCCTATGTACTGTTCATATCTTGCCTCACGTGTGAATACATTTTACGTAAGATTTCAAATGTTTGAACCAAAATTTGTCTGGGTAATTTCGTAGAGACCGCAGAGGTCAATTTTTTTAACTTTTACTCCAGGTTCGACCTCTTAACATTTATTTTAGTCTCAAATCGAAATACAAGTTTTACCCATGTCCAAGTTACCTACATCTAAAATTTTTAGTCTTTAGACCCAAAATTGTCGGAGGAATTTGGTAGAATCTACAAAGGTCAACTCTTTCAACTGTGAATATTTTGGCAACCAAATTCTTACCTCAAAACTGGTTAAAATGCTTGCCGCATGCCTGAATACCCGTTATGCATAAATGTCAAATGTTTGGACACAAAATGTGCTGAGTAGTTTGCTAGATACAGCTAAGGTCAAATCTTTTCAACTTTGACCCCTTGTCAGCTCAAATTTTCGACGCAAACTTATTAAAAATCTTGCTCTATCTCTGAATATCTTTTATGTAAAATTTCAAATGTTTAGACTAGCAATTGGCTAAGTAATTTGGTAGAGAGAGCAGAGGTATTTTTTTTAACTTTGACCCCAATTCTGACCACTTGACATTTATCTTTTGGGGGCTCAAATCAAATTTAAAAGCCTGCTCCATGTCCGAGTAATCTACATCTAATATTTCAAGTGTTTAGACCCAAAATTAACGGAGAAGTTTGGTAGAGTTTTCAAAAGTTTAATCGTTGAACTTTGACCCATTGACGGCCAAATTTCTGGCTGAAAACCGATTAAAAAGATGTTCCCAAATCTCAATACCCCTTATATCAAATCTCATGCCTCTACACCGAAAATTGACAGAGTTATTTTGTAGAGAAATGCACACAGACACACACACAAACATACACAC
>NC_136526.1:69643609-69833609 GCF_053919585.1 Euprymna scolopes
CAGGGTAGATAAAAGGGCATCCCCCACTAAACCAAGAAGTCTATTTTGTACTCTGTCAAGGATAGGCTGTTTTTGGCAGCTCCTGCCCAGATATGGCAACAGTATTCCATCCTTGGAAAGAGGACTTCCTTGGGGCTTTCCAGTTGTTGGAACGGTAAAACAATTTCATTGCAGCCGGAGGAAGTTACTTCGAAGGTGACTAGAGTTCTTTGTTTGTACTATCTATAATTGTCCACGTGAAAAAGGATGAACAATTATTGAAAGCCGTTCTTAATTTAAGTCATGTGGACCCGCTTGACTTCCAGCAGGATATTTCATTAAAGATCGGAAATGACAACGAACGACGATGTCCCGTTCATCTTTTTTTTTTATATTGGAAAAAATGGGCATAGGTTTGGAACCGCTTTCCCAATGGAATTTCTGGATATGACTCCCTCAATGCATCTGTGGTTGTCGTCTATTTTTAATCCAATGACATTTACAAATTTCATTCAAGTTTATCTTTTGTTGATCCACTGGGATTTCAATCCACAGGCGACCTTTTACCAGTTCGATTACCCGCGTGCCTCTCATATATAAATAAATGCGACAGTTCTATTTATTAATTACTAGACTAGAGGCCGCCCGGCGTGGCCCGGTAGTAAAATACGCATAACTATTATCTTTTAATTAATGCAGTAATTTTATTTATTATAAAAATAATTATTTTATTCATAATCAACAGACCGAACATTGACAAAGTAATTTGGTAGGGAAATGTACACACACACACACACACACACACACACACATACACACACACACACACACACACACACACACACACACATAGAGCAATTTCACATTAATAAATATATAGTTATATATGCAGAATGTGAGGGATTATATAATTATTTCCACAGCCAAACAACGTCGCAGCTCACAAGAGCCATGCCAGCCAAAATCAGAAGTTTTGCACACATTTGGGGTCATAAGTTAGACATATCCGAACGGGATTCGAAACCAATAGGCTCGGGTTTCGAATCCCGAATACGGATAAGCCAAACTGATGAGCCCAAATGAGGACGAAACTCGAGTCGTTGATTTACGGTTTGTTGGCTGTCATGGCTCTTGTGAGCTGCGGTGTTTTGGGGTGTGAAAATAATGATATATATATATATATATATATATATATATATATATATATATATATATATATATATATGTGGGGGGGGTAAAATAAGACGATGAAATTACAAATAAATAACACAAAGCATTAATTTATTATAGATTGTCTAAAATATAAATATGAAAATTATAAATCAAATTTCTATCTAACAGTATTTTCACAGACACACACACACACACACACACATATATATATATACATATATATATATATATATATATATATATATATATAGGGTAAAAAGTTACATATGGTCGCTACAAACAGCCATCTGTTTCGGTCAATGAGACTTCGTCAGGCGACCCTGAACGCATCGACGCCACAAACAACAAAAAGGGTTGGGGGTTTTTGTGTGGCGTCAATGGGTTCAGGGTCTACTGACAAAGTCTCATTGACTGAAACAGATAGCTGTTTGTAGCGACTATATGCAATTGCTTACTCTCAAATAAAAAATATTTTGCTCTTGTTATTGAGCACTATCGACACGTTGTATTTATTAGTCTCTTCTTTTGAACATCTCAAACACAATATATATATATATATATATATATATATATATATATATATATATATTATATTGCTATGTTTTTTGTTTTTTTTACGATTCACAAAGATTCAAAATGTGTAAGAAAAAAAACATTCAAATATATAACAAAAATATATTTACCAAAGCTCAGATAAGTTACTCTTCTGCTTAGCTGGATAGATTTGTTCAACTCGAAAAACAAGTAATGTCAACCGGTGCAAAAGCCACAATAGAAAAATACCCACAATGTGTTTGTTACGCGGCCATTTTCATTGTGCTCTTATATCTATTAACATTACTCGTTTTTTTTTTATTTCGAGCCGAACAAATATGTTATGTGAATAAAAAACACTAAAAACCGATTTTTGACCACAAATATATGCAACACTACCTATAGCAATGATCAAGATTTTCTAATTCTATCTTTACTCATCTTGAGAACGTAGTGCAATGGGGAAAAGGTGGCTGGTTATTTTTAATGCATCGAAAACCACGCTTCTCTCCTTTCATCATAATTGCTCTGAGCCCCATCATGCCGTAATTTAAATGAATGCTTCTCGTCTTTGGTACTATTAATGTTTTAACAACCTTCGCCCCTGATCTAAAATGGAAGAGATACATCAAATCTGTTGCCAATATTGCTGGAAAAATAGTTGGATCATTCTACCCCTTCAATAGGTATCTCACTGCCACCTCTATCTGTACAAGAGCCAAGTACTCCCTAAAATGAAATATTGTTGCCACATCTGAGCAGGAGTTGCTCGGCACGACCTATCCTGCCTTGATAGAGTTCAAAACCGATTTCGAAACCTAGTGGGTGATGCCCTTTTCTCTTTCCTGCAGCCTCTTTTCCACAGAAGAGATGTTGCGAGTCTGCCTCTGCTTTATTCTTATTTTCATAGCAGGTGCTCGACAGAACTTCAATCATGGTCGCCTCTTGGCAGATTTCCACAAAAAGCATCCGACTATTTCCAATCACTATATACGATTTCCCTACTCTGCATTTGTGCATAAATATAAACGCAGATTCCATAAACAAAACTTCTTTCACAGAATTTCCGTCTTGTGTTACGTTCTTCTGCTGGCCTTCTTCCTGATTGAATACAAGATGGTAGCCTTCAAATCTAAGTTAACAAAGACTTGCTCAGCCGTCTCTATAAATAATCTAATTCTACTCAATTCACACTATTAACGATTACTGCACTATTACGTTACATTAAACCTTACCTCGAATGGTCTTCGGGCCTATATAAGTGATGACTCCCAATTAAAAAATAACCTCTTATTTTAAAAGTTTCTTATCTTGTCTACAATGTAGTTAAAATAATCCTACCGTCTCGACGTGGGCTTAAAAGTCTCTCGCTGTTACGAGCCATGCGTTCATCTTATACCGGCACGCACCTTTTATCCTGATTCTCGCAAAGTGGTGCATTTTTTTTTTTTACACAGTGATCACCACTTATCAAGGCCCGGAAGCCACTCAGGGATAAGGGTTATTTGCAATAATATGCAGTACATTATGTTAGTGTGGAGATTTGATGAAGTGTTTATTAGGAATTTGTTAATATTGGACTTGAAGACATCCAAGTTGTAGTCCGGTGGGAAGCAGGCAGACGGAACAGAGTTCCACAGGCGTGTAGTTCTAAGAAAGAAGCGTTGTTCATGGAATCCGCGTTTTGATTTAGGCACAGATATAGAGTGGGGGAAATTTTTTATAGTGGATTCAGCTAGACGGGTGTTTTTCGTGAAAGATTGGCGAGGGGGGACCAGAGATTGGAGTTCAGACGAGCACCTGCCATGGAAATAACGATAACACAAGGATAGGCTCGCAACGTCTCTTCTGTGGGAGAGAGGTTGCAGGGTAGAGAAAAGGGCATCCCCCACTAAGCCACGAAGTCTATTTTGTACTCTGTTAAGGCAGGATAAGCTGTTTTTAGCAGCTCCTGCCCAGATATGGCAGCACTTATGCCATCCTTTTATCTCTACTTTAGCTTTTGTTCTCTTGCTCCGCTAGTTTGTTTGTTTTTTTTTTTCGATTTTCACCCCAAAAAAGGCACAGTGCCACTTTGAAGTAGGGGGCTACTATCGGGGACATAATTTGCAGGGGTATTATGACAGGAGATGAGTAGCAAGATGTTTGTTCACATTACACTTGAACTTCTGCATATCAGTACAGTTGGGAAAGCAGAATCCCGGAAGGGAGTTCCAAAGACTTGCAGTTCTGGGGAAGAAACTATTGGAGTAAAAGGCTTTCTTACACCTAGGGATCTCTACTGTAAAGGGGTGGGACTTAGTTGCTTATCGGGTTTGTCGAGGGTAGTCACGTCGAGGAGGTACAAGTGCTTGCAGTTCGTCAGAGCATTCAACATTAAAGTATTAAAATACTTATAAAACAGTCAGAGGGATGCAACATTTCGTCGATGGGACAGAGGCTGAAGTTTAGTTGACAGTTCAGAACCTATCAGATTGGCGACTCTCTTTTGAATCCTGTCCAGGAGTGAGAAACAAGTAGCAGATGCACCAGCCCAAATGTGACAACAGTACCCCATACATGGGTAAATGGTGGTCTTATAGAGGTATAAGATACTTTCAGGCGTAAATAGTTTTCCAGCACGGTAGAGAGAGCCTACCTTCTTTGCAGCAGCCTTGGCAATGCTCTCAATGTATTCTCGATACGTGTTTTACGGTTGCTGCTGTTATTACAACTGTTTCATTCCTACATTAGCTTTTTCTTTGGATTTTTCTATATCGAGCCTGGGCTTCATCTGGAATATCTTTTTAACGCATACATTTTTGTATCATCTTATACGAAAATGACTGCATAATATATAGTTTTCAATTCATGTAATAACCAAAAAGAATTATATCCTGTCTATACATACTTCGCTAACTAATTTCCTCTGAGGATAGAATATAGAAACGATTTTTGAAACTTTATAGAATAATATGAAAATGTTTAAATATTTATATTTTTGTCGAATAATAAATTGTTTCCTTTTTATTTGCAGAATTTACAGATTTCCTTATATATATATATATATATATATATATATATATATATATATATGTATATATATATATGCGTGTGTGTGTGTATATATATATATATTTAGTAGAAATGGTAATTAATAAAAACTGAAGAAAGTGCTCAATACCGTGATAGAGCGAATATGCGTTTTATTTTTTATTACCGTATCTTTCTGTTAAGTTACATTATTGTTTCAGCTACCCGGCCGTTTTTTTTTTTGGGCCGTCCGTAGCTTCCTCAGACTTTTACAGAACCAGGGTTTCTCTAAAAGTCTGAGGAAGCTACGGACGGCCAAAAAAACGGCCGGGTAGCTGAAACAATGTAACTTAACAGAAAGATACGGTAATAAAAAATAAAACGTATATATATATATATATATATATATATATATATATATATATATATATACATATATATATATAAATTTTTACCTCTGAGTATATATATATATATACAACTTTTACCTCTGAGTATATATATATATACTCAGAGGTAAAAGTTGTATATATATATATATATACTCAGATATATATATATATATATATATATATATATATATATATATATATATATATTAAGATGATTGATAATTTATGATTATAGTCTCTCTCAATAAAAACATCGTTTCCGAAACGATCGTACAATTTATTAATTTTTCTTTTTCTTCCTTATGAAACCGATTTTTAATTTTTAATTTTATTTTACGACCGTATTTTACGACCGTATTTTACGACCGTGCAAAGCCCGGCGCCCCCCCCCATCCCGCAAGTAGATATATAAAAGGCTATATGTCTATCTGTCTGTATGTCTCCATATTTTCAAACTCTATCTAAAAAAACTAAAAGTCGCAGTGAGGCGCTAGGGGTCTTAAATGATTGCATTCTTTACGGCCGTTCTAACCCTAACCCTAACCCGACGACCGTCCTTTATGGGTGTTTAGCCGGTTATACATTTTGTGCATACCTCTTAGTTTATTTTTAATTTTTGATCGATTAATATGCGTGTTATGTTGATAACGTTACCAGCTTTGGGTGCGACACTTTTGCTTTCGGTTTCGATTCAAGCTGACGGCACTCGAATATTTTTTTTTTTTTTTGAAATCACGACTATAATAATATATACGAAATCTGGACAAATTAAAATATCATATATCAGCGTATTTGACGACTGGGCAAAGCCGGGCACCCCGCTTTCGACAGTATATATATATATATATATATATATATATATATATATATATATATATATATATATATATATATATAGTAATTTATAAAATATATATGCCAATTAAGCTACACTGAATATTCCGCGTTTCATCTATCATCTATTTTATAAAATATATATGGCGATTAATAATAATTTTATAAAATATATATGGCGATTAAGTTACACTGAATATTCCGCGTTTCATCCACTCTAGGACTAGAGTCCTAGAGTGGATGAAACGCGGAATATTCACGTTTCATCTGCTTTAGTTTCATCCACCCTAGAAACGCGGAATATTCAGTGTAACTTTATCGCCATATATATTTTATAAATTACTAACTAGCTCTACCTACGTATTGAGCACTTTTGAAGTAAATACTTAAAGTTTACGCATAAATGTATAATTTCGTATATTAATTTTATGTGAGTAAATTAAGTAGTTATATATGTGTGTGTGTGTGTGTGTGTGTGTGTGTGTGTGTGTGTGTGTGTGTGTGTGTGTGTGCCAGGGGTGTGTCAGGGGTGTGCTTTCCGTTATAGCCAACGCACCGTTCCGGCATTTCAAAATACAACTGCTGAGAGAAAACAGGCAGATCTTTACTAACTGCATGTTCTTCCTCCAACTCAACAACATGGCAAGAAAGAAGAAAAACAAAGAAAACAGATGTACAAAATACTAAGGACGAAGTAAAATATCTGTTCCTTTTCGTAATATTGCGTTGTAATTTGGCTTTCAATCGCACTTGATGAGTATTTTATTATACATATATATTTATGTATATGTATATATATATATAGTAAGTTATGAAAATATATATGGCAATGAAGCCACACACAATATTCCGCGTTTCACTCTTGTGAAAATTCACCAGGCTTATGTCATAAACTCTACCTAGCTCTAACTATGTACTGAGCACTGTTGAAGTAAATGCTTAAAATTTGCGCATAAAATTATATCTTCGTATATTACTTAATGTGATTTTATGAAGTAATCATTCTATCTATCTATATATCTATCTATCGATCGATCGATCTATTTATCTCTCTCTCTCTCTCTCTCTCTCTCTCTATATATATATATATATATATATATATATATATATATATACAGATATTATTGAATAGCACGGAGTTATTCTGTTTTACAATTTTCCTATTTATCTTCTCCAATCTCCGAATAGTCCTTTTTGTGTTCTTCTCGAAATTGTATAAGTTGGATCCATAATCGCGAGCGCTTTCGACAGAAGTGCTTCTATCATCCTCAGGCATATTGTAGAAATAAATGTAAAGATTGTTTTTTTAATTTACTTATATATACATTTTTTTCTAGTCACGTGGTAATTTGTTACAAGTTAGGTGGGCGGACTTTGTTACAAACAAAGAATAATTCCGTGCTATTCAATAATATTTGTCTAAATGAGAAACTACTATCTAAATATATACAGGGTGTCCGTAAAGTTACTACACAGTCTTATTATTTTATTGTATTATATTTGTATTAATAGTTAATATTTATTTTCTTTTTATAGGTTTATTTAATCAAGCATGCCACGCAAGCTAACTTTGGAAGAACGCAAATTTATTTTGAAGCGATATTTGAAAACAGAAAACGCACAGGATGGAATTCGACTGTATAGTAACTTTACGGACACCCTGTGTGTGTATATATATATATATATATATATATATATATATATATATATATATATATAGACAGGGTGTCCGTAAAGTGACTATACCGATGAAGACTGAAGGATCGGTCGAAAATATGTACTTATAAAAAAAGTTTTTTAATTTTTTTTCATAATATAATTTTGTATTCCTGCACGTCACCAATTAAAAACGAATAAATAAAAGTTATAAGCTTTTATACTTTTCGTATTCTTTTTTATTCATATATATATATATATATATATATATATATATATATATATATATATATATATATATATATTTAAAAAAATGTATATATTTATAAATATTTTTTTATGCTTTATATATTTTTAATTTTCAATAAATAAGAATGTAAATATATAAAATACTAAGCATAATGGGGATGGTAAGTAGTCAAATGGGTTAATCCTAATCTTATAAATACAAGAGTGGTAAATTTAAAAATATATCCATTTTGAATTTGGTAACAGATGAATCTCACGGGTAAAGAATTCATTTTTATAACACGTAAGCCAAATTAATTAAGAATAGGAAACTAGATCTAATATCTATAGCATGTCTTCTTCTTAAGATTAAGGGAGGTTGTGTTTGATCAACCCTGCTGGGGAGTCATGATTCAATATACTGTTTTTAAATCCCCGAAACAGTGTTTCATGGTAAACAGCTGATGATCCCTTAAATTACATTAGTACTATAGTGAATTCGAGAGAGCAGGTTGATGCAGTGATTGCAAGTTATCAAATGACTTACTGACTAAATAATTTTCTAACGAATGATAAAAAATAAAAATTAAATAAGTTTTTTATATAGTTTTAAAGGTTAAAATTTTCCAAGACTATATATATAGTAAGTTAGAAAAATATATATGACAATTAAGCTACACAGAATATTCCGTGTTTCATTCACACTAGAATTCGTCAGGCTTATGCGCAGACTTGTTGTAGTCTCGTGTTTTTATATACGCATATTTTATTGAATTTTTAGTTAGCCAATCAGCTTCCTAGTTTTCACCTTACTACCTAGCTCTATCTATGTATTGAGCACTGTTGAAGTAAATACTTAGTTTAAAATTATACTTTCGTATATTAATTTACGTGATTAAATGAAGTAATCATATATATATATATATATATATATATATATATATATATATATATATATATATATATACTTCCGGTTATAAGATAGAGGAATATTGGCTGAAGAGAGCTTGATAAGGATACTTAAAACGGGCCTTATTATCGGGCTTGAAACCGACGGTACCAATGATCTGTCTCAACTAACAAATTGATGTACACAAAATATAAATAAGCTCTTAAAATTTGGATTTTCCTTTTAATTGGGCGCTCTGCTGGAATTACATAATTGTCGTACCACGTTTACCACATTGAATTTCCGTGTTATATTTTTATGTTATTGCTCTGTTTACCACACTGAGCTCTCATACCCGGATTTCCTCCTGGAATTATTCCATTATAACACTATATATATATATATATATATACATACATAATAGAGAGAGAGACAGAGAAATAAAGAGGAGAGGGTATTAAAACGATGGAGTTAGAGATATGCAAAATAAAACGTTGCTCAATCAGGTAAATGAACCATAACATTCTGTGATGACAATGAATGCAGATGTAGTTTATTAATTAATTTAAATATGTTTACAGACAGGTGTATAGGTTAGCGTAACTCAACGTGCAAGCATTACACAAATATACCTTCATATGGATTAGATAAGGGTGTGTGTGTGAGGGGCTGTGTGCTTGAACATGTCTGTGCACGAGTGCATAGAGATTTGAATGAATTGAATGGCGATTTGCATCGGAAGTTCATCGATCTGAAATCGAAAAGAGGCTGAGAGATAAAAGTGCAGATAAAAAAAAAAACGAAGAAGCGAAAGAAAAGAAGAAATTGATGCGGATGATTTTAAAGATTTCCATGAGAAATTCTTTGAAGTCTCTCGACAAGCCCCCAATACCGACCACTCTACCGACAAGCAACGTGTTCAACAACAAACAAACAATCACATCAAACAACGTCTTAAAACTTACACACACACACACACACACACACACATACAAACACATACACACACACATATATATATACGCATAATTTATCACTATACATATATTAAGTAAAAAATGCATCCTTAGTATATAGTTATAATAAATATATACTCTAAAATATCTGTATAAATGCATATATGTAAACATATACATATCTGTGTGTGTGTGTGTGTGTGTGTGTGTGTGTGTGTGTGTGTGTGTGTGTGTGTGTGTGTACGCGCGTGCAGGTGTTTTTATTATAAAAATACCCGTCCTGGGACAGTTAAAACATGTTTTGTTAATGTTTAGCAAGATTTGACGTTTCTGAATTTTAAGATGAGGATTGGTTATTGTATTATTATTCCTCGGACTGCTGTTCTCATCTTCAGTGTGATTTTCACGTTTCGGTTGATATAACCTCCGATCTTCTTCAGGTATATCTTGTCGAACTCGGGAATGTTTCTGTCGAACTCGGGAATTTGGACGGAATTTCGAGCGGAACCCTTTATTTACTCAACGGGGGTAGCGTTCTCTTGTTCCGTCAGCCATGACTGGATAAAGGGTTCCGCTCGAATTTCCGTCGAAATTCCCGAGTTCGACAAGATACATCTGAAGAAGGGCGGAGTTTATATCGATCGAAATGTTATGAAAATCACACTCAAGATGAGAACAGTAGTCCGAGGAATATTAATACAAATGTTTTGTTTAACTTAAAAAAAAAAAAAATCTCCGACACATTTTCAAACCCAGACAAACGCCTCCATATGCATATATATATATATATATGTATGTATATATATGAAACAGCGAAACAGTACTGTATGTGGATGACTATATATATATATATATATATATATATATATATATATATATATATATATATATATATATATGATAAGATTAAGCTGAACGTTTGTGTGTGTGTGTGTGTGTGTGTGTGTGTGTGTGTGTGTGTGTGTGTGTGTGTGTGTGTGTGGTCACAAATAGGCTCCTAAATGTCTGACTATTTTAAAAAACCGATTACATATAATGATAGAAGATGTATCGAGGATCTGGAATGGGTATGTTTGATCTGGCAGAATGGTGGTTCATAAAAATTGTGGGGTCTGAGTTCGCGCCTGCCCCCCCCCCAAAGTATGGAAATAAAAATAAAAAAATGTTTACAAGTGTTTTCGATATAGATGTACATAAGAACACTTTGATAAGTATGTTTTAACTTAAATAGGGATGGTATAATAAAATTGTGGGGTCTGCGTTCGCGCCTGGCTTCCATAGAATTCAAATAGGCACAAACTTTAATAAAGACTTTTCATATCTATCTGCGTAAGTATACTTTGATAATTATGTTTCAGTTTGAAGAAATATGATATAATAAAATTATGGGGTGTTCGTTCGCGCCTGACCTCCATAGAATGGAAATATGTCACAAAGTTAAACAAGTTTGTTTTTTTTAATATAGACCCACATAATATTGTGATAAGTGTTTCAGTGTGAACAGGTATGATATAATAAATTATGGGGTTTATCTATTTTATTTTTACTTTCATCATATTTTGCTTTGGTTGTGATACCCCCAAATTCGAAGCTATCTCTTTACAAGCCTTCCTTTTCATAACCTATCATACTTTCATAAATCAGAGTCCATTTTCTGTATATATATATATATATATATATATATATATATATATATATATATATATATATATATATATAGTCATCCACATACAGTACTGGTAACTAGCTGACGGAAACATGCTCATGGCTGTGTAGCAACATATTACTGCTTATGTAAAAACAAATAATGTGTGTATATATATATATGTATATATATATATATATATATATATATATATATATATATATATATATATATATTAGTGTTGGGACGGTTAATTGGAATGGGAATCGGGAATCGGAAATATCACAACACTTGGGGGTATCGGAATCGGAAAAATGTGTGCCTATTTTCCGATGCCAGAAACGATTTCTTTAATTGTTTTTTTTTTTATTTCATTTGGGTAATATTGGAATTGTCCCATCACCCCCCCCCACACACACACATGACCATATATATAACAGTTGACAAATAGATAAAAATTCGATGACCCCCACCTACTAATTTTTCAATTTTGACCCATTAGCAACCTGTTTTCCCTGATGAAAACTCATTAGAAAGTATTCCATGTATATTTTCTATTGCAAGTCTGTAGATAAAGAATTCGTTGAGTATATAGGTTGAGAATTCTCCTCACACACATATTCTCACTTATATATATAAATATATATACACATATATGTGTGTGTGTCTGTGTCTGTGTCTGTGTGTGTGTCTGTGTCTGTGTGTGTGTGGTAAAGCCTTTATTTTCTTGAATAGATTTTGTAATCGAAATATTGACTGAACGCCATGTTTGAAATCGTTTTAATCAAAAGTCATTACATTGATTTAAGTTAAATAAAAAATAAAATTTTCAAATGAGATAAAACTTTAAATTTGAAATTGCTAAACTTTTTTTGTCAATATTGCGGCGCCTAAAATTCCCAAAATTAACCGAAAGTTTCGGAATATTTATTTTCTATATTTATTGTGAAAAATGAAGGGCTTGTAAATCGTTTATACGTGTGATCCTCTCTATAAAGTCTACAAAATAAATCACTACTTATCAAGGCCCGATGGCACTCAAGGATAAGGATTCATGAGTATACGGTAGTCAATAGTACAATATCGTAGTAATAGTTACAGTGAAAATTTGGTTAATTGGATTACTTAAAAGGATGGCTAAGCAAGAACTTGTTCACGTTAGAATTATAAGCGATCATGTTGTAGTCAGCTGGAAAGCAGGAAAATGGAACAGAGTTCCACAGGCGTGCAGTTCTAAGGAAAAATCTGTATTCATGAAATTTACGTTAAGATTTAGGAACAGGTAAAGACGAGCACTTGCCATGAAAATAATGATAAGGCTCGCAACGTGTCCTCTGTGAATAAACATTTGCAGGGAAAAGAAAAGACCCCCCCACCACCACTAGGCTACGAAGTTTATTTTGAACTCTGTCAAGGCAGGATAAGTTCTTCTTACAGCCCCTGCCCAGATGAGGACGTAATTGGCCATTATACAGGTATCTATCTATCTACCTCCCCCTAACGATTATATATATATATATATATATATATATATATATATAATCGGACTCTCTCTCTATCTCTCTTGTTTTTTATGTTGTGTTGTTGACGTCTATATGGAGAAATGTGAAACGTGTATTTATTTATGAGTTTCTATTATAGAATATGGGTTTATGCAAGTGTATATACGTGTGTACATACGTGCATCTATGACCATTGATCAAGACAAAGGAGGAGTAACACTTATTTGAAATCTCGGGATTTATTTTCAGCAACTTTATTTCGGCTGTCCCCTCCTTGGAAAGCTACGACGTCGGTTTATCGTTTCTTATAATTGATAAGCTATGGACCCTTCGCTTCCCCAGGTGCTTTGAGCCATTAGACCGGTCGGCTCCTCAACTCTAACTCCTCTCTCCGACAATCCAAGTAACTAATTTACGTCTATCTAAAAAAATCTCCTCCTCTTAATGACGTCACTAGTATACGTCACTAAGATAATCACCTGATGTTTTTACATGCCCTTATTTGTAAATTGTTATGATAATATTTTTAAGGTAACATTCCTAAATTAATGTATATAAATATTATTCTAGATATTTTTATTTTTCTAAAACCTATTTTACCTCTCAAGTATTATTTATATATATATATATGTATATATGTGTGTGTGTGTGTGTGTGTGTGTGTATTATAATGTAGGAATTTAAAATTTCTGATTGAGGTTAAATTTCAAATGTAGAAATTTACTGTGTGCAAGACAAAGAATACAGTATAGTAAAATATATTTCCTTAACCCATGAGTTTCCGATGTTCCTCGGAGGAAAAATATTAACAAATATTATAAAAAAGTTTGCTCCTAATTTGCTATTAATATAATAATTGCTAATATTTTCCTGTGGTAGTCTTATATAAACTATTACATCCTATAATATTTTGTAAGACCGATAATCACTGAATTTGCACACCAGAAGGTTTATTGTATTTCAGTATTCTGAATAATTATATATATATATATATATATATATATATATATATATATATATATATATATATATACAACAACGACTATATTTCATTCATCGCATTGTGACATTCTAAATCTCTAATATATATATATATATATATATATATATATATATATATATATATATATATATATATATATATATAATCGTCGACCAGCACACCTTTCGGCATTACCTAGTCAATATCTAGCACTGATATAAGAACTTTAATGGTGAATGTTTCGACGAACTACAACACTTTGTACCCCCTCGACGTAAATAACCCCGACGAACCCGACAAGCAGCAAAATCCCACCCCTACACAGTAGAAATCCCTAAATGTAAGAAAGCTGTCTAATAGATTCTTCCTCAGAACTGCTAGACTTTGGAACTCCATTCTGGGTTACCGCTTTCTCATTTGTACTGACATGCAGAAGTTTAAGTGTAATGTGAACAGACGTCGAGCTGTTCCACTCTCTACATATTATCCCTGCAACTTATGTCCCAGATAGTGGCCCCTACATAAGAGTTACACTCTGCCTTGTTTGGGGTGCAATTGTAAAAAAAAATACCTATTTCTTACTTCTACAAAAATAGGAGGTAAATATCTGAATTTCCAAAAGAGTATATATTATTTAAGAATTGGAAATGTTCATCTGGAAACGTCGTAAAACAGCGTCAACTAGAAAAAGATGAGGATAATAGTTCGCAAAAAATTAAATAAAATATGCAAATTACATTATTATGTATGGAGTACTGTTGTCACATTTGGGGTTTGTGCATCTGCTACTTGTCTCTCAATCCTGAACAGGGTTCAAAAGAGAGTCGCCAACCTGATAAGTTCTGAACTGTCATCTAGGCTAGGAAATGTTGCGTCCCTCTGACTGTTCTACATTTTAATGGTGAATGCTCTGACGAACTACAAGCACTTGCACCTCCTAGACGTGACTACCCCCGACAAACCCGACAAGCAGCAAAGTCCCACGACTACACAGTAGAGATCCCTAGATGTAAGAAAGCCTTCTACTCCAATGGTTTCTTCCCCAGAACTGCTATACTTTGGAACTCCCTTTCGGAATTCTGCTTTCTCAACTGTACTGACATGCAGAAGTTCAAGTGTAATGTGAACAAACATCTTGCTACTAATCTCCCTTCATAATACCCCTGCAACTTATGTCCCCGATAGTAGCCCTTTACTTCAAAGTGGCACTGTACCTTGTTTGGGATCAAAATTGAATGAAAAATAGAATAAAAACTCATCGCGAAGAATTCCATTAATTAAATAATATATACCATTCGGTATGGACCCGACAATGGAAGACCAGATAACAAGAACTTCGATTTGTAAGACCAAAAAATCCACACTTGACCATTCTTCAGAGCCCATGGCCCAGTGGATAGAAAATAATCTAATGAGCATTGTCTGAAGATAGCGGTTTCAATCCTATCGAACAACTATGGGAGGCTGAAGATACAGTTGAAGATTCAGCATTGCTATCCTGTCGCGGTTTTAACCTGACGAAGGATAGAGGAATAGTTGGCCGAAATGCCGTGAAACAACAACATCTAGAAAAAGATGAGGATAATAGTCCGCAAAAATAAAGAAAGAAAAATAATTCCAGAAAGAGCTTCAATCATTTTTTTACATCATTTGAATAAAACAAAATTAAACTGTATATAGCCAACATTTGAAAACCTTAAGCCCGTCAGCTCTGTTCCAAAATTTGTTTCTGATCAGTTAATTAGTTTTGAAATGAATACTTATCTACATTTTAGCAATTCACAAAAATAACCGGAATTGTATTTATCACGAAAACAAATAACTTCATATTAAATGGCGGAATTTTTTAATTGTGCAAGGCAAAATAAAAAAAGAAGAATGTGGTATCTTGATGTTTACAATTCCAGGAATGTCGATTCATGACTATATAAGAGAAAAATAACAGAAAACAGAAGAGAGACTGACAGAGGCAAGCGTGGTTGACATCTTGACACTTTTCCATCGTCGAGCCACACACCTTTACAACTAATGTTCCTCTCTTCTTGACTAATGAACAGGAAGTTAAATATATATTATTCCTTAATTGGAATTCATTTTTGAGATGAGCATTATATATATTAATTTATTTTTATTTCGGTCTATTATTCCCATCTTTATTAGTTGTTGTTTTTCATCTTTTATTGGTTTGTTTATTCACAACGTGTCGGCCAACTATTCCTCTGGCCTTCTGGCCAGATGGTAACCGCGACGGATAGGAACTTCGAATCTCCTAACTGCATTCTCAGCCATCACTGCCATCCGTAGTTGTTGTCGTCTCACCACATTTTGGCCAAGTAAACCTTTGGCACGCTTTGGGTGGGATTGATCCCTATCTTCAGACAATTCTCATCTGGAACTGTAGAGATTCAACGTCTCTATCAACTGCGCCACGGGCCCCGAAGGACGATCAAGGTTGGATTCTTTGATCTTATAAATCCACGTTTATTTATTATCTGATCTTCCATAGTCGGGTCCGTACCGATTGGTATATATATATGTTATTCCTTAATTGGAATTCATTTTGAGATGAGCATTATATATATTAATTTTATTTTTATTTCGGACTATTATTCTCATCTTTATTAGTTGTTTTTTTTTTTTCATCTTTTATTGGTTTGTTTATTAACAACGTTTCGGTCAACTATTTCTCTGGCCTTCGTCAGGTGGTAACCGCGACAGATAGGAACTTCGAATCTCCTAACTGCATTCTCAGTCATCACTGCCATCTGTAGTAGTTGTCGTCTCACCACATCTTTGGCCAAATAAACCTCTGGCACGCTTTGGGTGAGATTGAAACCGCTATCTTCAGACAATGTTCATCTGGAACTGTAGAGATTCAACGTCTCTATCAACTGCGCCACGGAAGTTTAATGATAAATAAAATGTATACGTTGATAAATTCGTCTCGTTGTTGATTTTTAACTGATGCACAAAACAATTGCCAGATGTATATATATTGCATAAATTACATATACATTTAACAACGCAACACAAGTAAACATTAAAAAGCGATACTTATGGATTCGAATATCGCTATAGTCAGCCACGCTGATAAACATAAGTAACAGCCAATCAATATTTTGGAAAAAAAAGGATTTCGTAGCATAAAACAATAGTTAATAGAGAATAAAGATATTTAACGTCGGCAAAAGCAGAAAATTAAAACAATATTTATTGTAACACTAGCTGGACGCTCGGCGTTGCCCGGTCGTACAATACGCTTAAACATGATATTTCAATTCATGCAGATTGCGTATATATTATTATAGTATAAATCTATTAAATATTATATATTACGATGCATAATTTGCCTGGTGGACTAAGTCGCAAGAAAAATAAAAAAAATAAAAAATCTTAATATATATATATATATATACTAACCGTTAGCCCGGCGTTGCCCGATCGTACAATACGCTTAAACATGATATTTCAATTTATGCAGATTTCTTATGTATTTTTATAGAATCAATCCTCTATTGAATGTTATATATTACGAGGAATAATTAGCCCGGTGGACTAATTCGCAAAAAAATGAATAAATAAATAAATAAATAAAATGATAAATAATAATGATAATGTCGTTCATTAAATTCAGTCTATGTTTGTTTACAATATTACGTCAGCTGATATTTTAGGCTTAGCGATAAATGCCCTGGAATAGTCACTTCTGATTATAGTGTACTTTTAAAATATTCAAATGAAAAAATGATTTGTGGCGATTTTAAATGGTACCTTTTCTTTTATCGTAAATTGAACTCATTAATAAGACAAAAAATAAAAGGGATACCTGGGCTTTAATAGGAGGATCATTCGATCTGTAGTCGAATGCGTTACCACTGAACTACATATCCAGATGACCTTAAGGCTCTTTTTTTAAGAAAAAATGATTTGCTTAGATTTTATTATCTCCCTTGTCCGATGTGACGAAAGAATATTCCGCTGTAAAAATTACTTTTTTTTAATGTTTTTATCTATATCGAATGAATTTCTGTACAAAACATATCTAAGAACACTGCCAGACATATAAATTAGCTTTGTGTGAAATTTGTAACAGATAGGCTCAACAGTTTCGGAATATATGAGGAAAGAATTCACACACACCCACAAAGTGACTTTTATATAATAGTAGCGTTTATACCCACACCTAAACAATAACATAATTAACATTATAGGTTTATGCAGCGTATTTTGCTTTTATTAAATATTACTACAAGCAGAAGTTTGGTTTACCCTGCAACCTCATTCTCACAGAAGAGATATGTCGAGTTTGTCTCTGCTCGGCTGAGCTCCAATCTATGGTCCTCCCTAGCCAAACCTTCACAAGAAACACCCATCTAAGCAGAAAACACTATTAATAATTTCCCCCACTCTTAATCTGTGCCTAAACCTAAACGTAGATTCCATGAGCAAACCTTCTTTCTTAGAACTGCGCGCCTATGGAATTGTCTTCCGTTTTCTTGCTTTCCAGCTGACTACAATATGGTTGTCTTCAAGTCTAACGTAAACAAGTTTTTGATGAGCCGTTCCATATAAGTTAACAAATTTACCGAATTTCCATTACTAACGATAACTATATTGTCCAATTGTCTACTGTACACTTTTACTCTTATCCTCGAGTGGTCTCTTGGCCTTGATAAGCGGTGATGTCTATGTAAAAAAATAACAAAAAACAAAAGGAACCCACTTAGTAGTGTTTTAGCATGTTTATTTTTGGAGTTTATGGAGATTAGGCCTATGAAAAATAGATTGCCTAAAGGACATCGTACTTAAGAAATATAGATGACATCTTGATTTTCCTCCCTAAAATATCCAAGATAGAATTTATTACTAAAAAAATAAACGAAACCCTTTATTAATTACACAAACAAAAAAGAAAACAAGTCCATACTTTTTCATGATGTCTATGTAATAAATGATAACAATGCATTAAAGTACAAGATCCTCCGTAAACAAACCAACAAAAACGACTATTCATATTATATGGATTTATCGGACTACTGTTCTCATTTTGTGTGTGATTTTCACAACGTTTCGGTCAATGTAACCTCCGATCTTCTTTAGGTGCATCTTGTTGAACTCGGGATGTTTCTGTTGGATGGAATGTCGAGCGGAACCTTTTATTTACAGACGTATGTTCTATACCGTGTCCTGCCGATGGAAAATTTACATAGACGCAACATAACCTCGATAAGAGAATATCTGAACATAAAAGAGACTTTAAAATCGCAACACCCTTAACGCAATTTTAACCCACATTATCGTGCATGATCACGGGTTTAATTTTCCGAATGCAACTATCTTAAAAACGATACATAACAAATCAATACGTTGTTTAATTGAATACGGTCTAATATCCTATTCCTCCAATTTAATTAAACAAAGAAAGGGTTTCTTTCACATTTCTCACACCTGTTCAAAATAATAATTTAATGAAAATAATTTAGACAACGGTTAAAGTCTAATTTATTTTTTGATATTCATATACATGATGTATTTATGTATATATAAATTCTTTATTTACATGGAAATAAATATGCTGATCACCCTACCTATTAATATATATATATATATATATATATATATATACATAACCTAATTAACTAACCTTCTCGTCAACGAACATTTTTTACTTAGAAAAAGCATGCACTAAACGGTTTCTCCATTTTCTGTTTTTAATGCTATATATATATATATATATATATATATATATATATATATATGTGTGTGTGTGTGTGTGTGTGTGTGTGTGTGTATCTTTGAATTGTATTCACCTAGAACATGTACGCACGTATGTAACCAATAATATTTGTATAATAAACAGAATATGCATATATATATATATATATATATATATATATATATATATATATATATATATATATATATATATATATACCGAATATGGCACTGTGGAAATAGTGAAAGATTATTGTCTGTTGCATCTGCAACTGAGTTGCAACTGGCTTTTCAATTAATAACCTTCGCCCTCCAAAACGTTTTTATTGGTTTTACCCATGGGAATACTTAATGGCTACTTCCGGTTCATGCAGCGCGCGTATCATCGAAATGCCCAGATGCTGGTGGGTGCCATCTTTCTTAACATTTTTCGCGAATGGAAAGGAAATAAAAAAAAAACGCTTTTAACAAATCTCGGGAAAAATTTCCTTCTGGCAAAAAACAAACATGCATTTTTGTTTTTTTTTTTTGTTTCGCGAGAAATGCGATACCTAAACCGGATAAAACTAAGTTTGCTATCAAAATACATGTGGATATCATAATGCAATTGGTAAGTGTTCAATCCCACTGTATTCCATAAGTTTTTGACTTTTAGTTTCCTTTATGCCAGATTGGAAAGATTGATATTATACTCTATCAGACTATCTAGAAAAATACTAGTCCCAAAAAGAGTAAAGTGTATCCAATGAACAGCACTAATTTAATTACTTCTTGCTAAGAATAACATCAAAATATAATTATACTAAAATAACGTACACAATTACTAAGCTAACTAGATACTTCAGCCCGTAAAGAACGAGCAAAAATTATAGCCCGTTGACTTAGGGTGAGTGCTTTATGCCAACTGATTGGTGCAATTTTGTTAAATTTGTGCTCATTTTTTTTTTTTTGGCATTAAATACTAATCATGTTGTATCCTGGTCCGGGCACCAGAACGAATATATTATATACTGGAGGAACATATGTTATGTACGTGCGTCGTCTAGTGGTATATAATATAAGAGTTGGCCTATTCAGGCTGCTTAAATGTTCACTCATCACCTTCCTGTAGTAACTTCGCGTAGCTTGATCGGTGAGGGCGGATAAGTAGATACTCTACCATGCCAAACGTAAGGAATATTATCTAAAGTAAGATCACGAAGTTGGATTCTCAACCATAACAGATGAATTCTTGTCCTAGAATTCAATAAAAGCACAAAAGAAATATAACATTTTTAAATGGTTAATTGAGGAGAGGAATATTACATTCTCTACTTATTTATAAACTCAAAGTATAACGTGCGTACCATCGCAAATAGACAAACAAACCAAACAAATAAATAAGAAATTCGTTATGGATTTTTCTTTCTTTTTAACTCATCGTTTTTCTTTCTCTCCTTCTCGGCACGAGCTTAAAAGTTTCTCGGTTCTGCTCCACTGCACCTGGCTCGTGCTTCTCTTTCTTTCGAGTGCACGCTGAATATAGCCAGACCATTCTCGTCTTAATTTAATATGTCCGTCCTATTCGGCGTCGATTTTGTTTCTTCACGGCCACGTGGTGTCCTTTTCTTTCTTTTTGTTTTTCAGACACAAGCCCGAGCACACTTGCTAATTTGCATATACGTTCAAACGCTGCTCCTGCTGCTAATGCAATCTCACAACCAGTAGGGCTAGGCATATGGAATCAACATTTCGTACGAAATGTATATTTCTGCTTTGAGCTCAACTGAAGCGTAATACTTGACTTTTACATTTTAAACTTGAATTCAAGTTTTAACAAATAAAAAACAATCTCATAACATCAATAGTAGTTTCTCTGCAGTGCAATGTAGACTACAATGTATTGTGAATTAAGTCACTGCAGGGATCATGTGAAGCTTATTCCCGGTGTACCCCGATGATTTCCTCCAGAGCAGGCCATCAATCGATTTGATTGAAAAATGGACGATTTAAACGATACTGACGACAATAAAAAATATGGGAGCGTGAAACGTTCGTTGATTATCATTCAATCCCAGGCAACCTCGGGTCGCCTTGCTAGTTTCATGCAGAGGAAAACTGTTAACGACATGAAACGGGTATTTCTAACAAATTCGACTGAAATAAAAATAAAACAAAAAGTGAATGTACTGCAAACAAATATTCACGTTGTTTTTTTGTTTTTTTTTTAAGAACGTACATGCAAACATCCAAATAGCATAACATTGATGTGGGAGTTCCTCAGATGTCGATAATTGAACCACTATTATTCCTGATATTCAGGAACGACCTCCCTGATAACATTGCGTCCGAGATGAGTATATTTGATGATGGTACAATGCTCTATAACATGCATGTGGGGAGAACGGATGTACACAAATCTTAGAGAATGGCAGAATTGTTAGCAAATGACCTCTAGACCGTAGTGGGATGGGGCTGTAAATGGATGGCAACATTTAATGCTAGCAAGACTAATCTGCTTTCCTTTAACAATTACAAGAAACCTACCTCACTGCTTATATCTATAACACCATACCTGAGAATTCTTCCTTCAAACTCCTTGGTTTAACATTCACAGGCAATATGAACCGGAACAAATAATTTGCGGACACTGTGAAGGCTACTATAAAGAAGGTGGGTTTCCTCAATCGTGCTAGAACCTACTCATAGCCACCATTCGCCCGTGCATGGAGTATTGTTGCCACATCTGGGCTGATGCATCTACCGCTAGTCTTTCCCTCTTTGATAGGGTCCAAAGAATAATCACAAACCTAATAAGTCCTGAACTATCAACTAAACTCGCACCCTTGTGTCCCTATCGCTGCAATGTTGCATTCCTACGCATGTTTTACAAGTATTTTAATGCAATGTACTCTGATGAGCACGCTCCACTTGTGTCACCTCGACGTACATACTTCCGACACATTCTTTCTCTATTAGGATCTATAAATGCAAGAAAGCTGTCTACTTTAATAGCTTTTTTTCCGTCAAACAGCAAGATTTTGGAATTACCTTCCTTCTCCCGACTCCCCTTACTGTACTGATATGCAAAAGTTTAAATGTAATGTTAACCAACTTCCTGTTAATTTGGATATAAATAGTAGCCCGTTTACGTCCACTTGGCGATATAACTTCTTAGGGGTAATTGTGAGTAAAAATAATATTACGACTCTAGTCTCCACCCAGAGTGTACCCTTATAAATCTGTAACTTATCAGAATAGTGTCCTACGCTTAATTGGCTATATGCATTCTCTGGGGAAATTGCAGAGAAAAGAATTCTTTTAAAAAGTGCGGGGTGAACGCAATAATAAAAAAAATAATAATTGGAACTGACTAGGACATAACAACCGATTATCTTATATTCTATTTTGTCATAACGATGCTGCCGCTCACTAATATACTCACGGTAAAAATTTACAAATACAAACTGTGAAAGCTTTTGGGTATTTTTCTAGGAGTACTGCTACCAACGCCTTTATTATTTACTAGCAGGGGTGCCCGGCGTTGCTCGGGTGTTTGGAGGTGTATGCTGTGCAAAAAAAGCAAAAAAACAAAAAAAAAATGGTTAATTTTTTAAAACTTTGACCCCTATTATGACCCCTTAAAATTTATTGTTTCGGGCTCAAATCACTTTATTAAGTTAGATCCAGGTTCAAGGAACCTATATCTAAAATTTCAAGTGTTTAGACCCAAAATTGTCGGAGGAGTTTGGTAGAGTTCTTAAAGGTCAAATCGTTGAAATTTGACCCGTTAACAGCCAAATTTCTGGCTGACACCCGTCACATCGATTTTCCCAAATCTCAGTACCCGGTATTTCAAATTTCGAGTCTATAGACTAAAAATTGACAGAGTTATTTCGTAGGGAAATGTACACAGACACACAGACACACAGACAGACAGACAGACAGACACGTTCACTTTTATAGATATGTAGATTAGCTGGGAGGGGTAGGGCGCCCAGCCTTGCCCAAGTTAAAAATTTTACATATATTTTATTTCTGTTCTTAATTCGTATTTCGATGTAGAAATATAAAAACGGTTTCTTGACTTTCGGGACAGGATCAAAGTGTAGTTTCTGTTCTGGCGCGGTACTTCATTTTTTCGCTTTACTGTTTTGGTCTCGGTTAGTGGAGGAGAAACCTTTCATTACTGATATTTTTCATGTTTGTTACTAACTAGAGTGCCCCTTTTTGGGGAGCCGGCTTCCATCTACATTAAAAGCCGACCTTGCGTCAAACATCTGCTAAGACGAGGCAAAGAAACAAACAACAAAAAAAGATTTTTTTTTAATTTTTTTTAAGTGTCGGGTTAACGCAATAAATAAAAAAGTTTTACAAAACTCACGAAGTTTAAAATTTTTATATCTATTTTATATTTTTTTATCTTTCCAATCTAAATCCGTATTTCGGTGTAGACTGCAATAAATCGATGAAAATAGAGGCTGGGTCAAGTAAATGCACACTTAATTGCATGACGATCGCCTAGTTTAAGGAACACATTCTCTTGCATATCCGTAACCTGCAAAGGTCACGAAACTGAAAACGTTCTGTTGGTTTATTGTGGGTATTTTTGCTGCCTTCACGTGCTTTCATCCCAATCGATCTCAATTGAAGAGATTAGAGAGCTCTTGAAATATGAGACGGTTGTGGGCTAGGGTTAAGGTTAGGGTTAGGGTTAGGGTTATGGTTCGGACAGTGGGGTTCAGAGATCAAAGAACTAAATCAAATTGTTCAAAGGTTATTGAAATTAGGAATTTGTGAAACTGAGTAGGACGTCACGAATTAGAATATTCAACACCAAGCCATACTTCATCACGTCAGCATCCCTGGCTTGCGCGAACATCAAAGATGACGCCGCTTTATTTTTACACGTTCCATTCAAATGTGTCCCTTTTTGGGAGTGTAGTCAAAATAAGGGGTACTTAAGCAGGGTTATAATGATGCTAATGCATAAATTTGAAATCCTTATTTTAAAATGCATTGTATAGCAGAATTTCATGAAAAAAGGTAACCTTTTTAGTTTTTTAATTCTTTATAACAACTTTTACTATTACCCGGTATATATATATATATATATATATATATATATATATATATATATATATATATATATATATATATATACATATATATATATATATATATATATATATATATATATATATATAACTTTATTCGATTGGCAAAATTTTAGAATAATTATAAAAAAGTGAACCATCGCGTAAATTCAATCAACTAAAAAAAAAAAAAAAATGGAAACCGGGGTGAGGAAAAGAAATATATATATATATATATATATATATATATATATATAATGGGGCAAGTTATATGTACAATTCAATAAAATAAATAAGTCGATTAAAAACGATCGGCTTCAATTAGAATTATTTGGGTAGTTAGGTTTGTTTTTTGTTTTTTTGTTTTTTTCTTAACCTCCTCTCCGCTCTTATTCCATATCACTACCAAATATTCTAAAAAAAAAAAAAAAATTAATAATTTTCAGACTTATGACCCTTGAAAATGTTTGTCTGAACGAAAAGCGCTTTGGGTATATTTTAACGATCGTTTTTAATCGACTTATTTATTTTATTGAATTGTACATATAACTTGCCCCATTATATATATATATATATATATATATATATATATATATATATATATATATTTTTTTTTTTTTTTTTCCTCACCCCGGTTTCCATTTTTTTGTTTTTTTTAGTTTATTGAATTTACGCGATGGTTCACTCGTTTTTTATAATATATATATATATATATATATATATATATATATATTATAAGGTAAAATTAAAAGCCAAGAACAATGCGAGATTTTTTTTTTTTATATATAGAGTAAAATTAAATGCAAACAAAAGAAATAAAGTTCTTTTTTTGTTGTTTGTTTTTTCTTTTTCACACAAATTTTAACTCTAAACAACAGTAATTTTTTTTTTTTCTGTTGTATTCAATGGTGTTTCTTTCCTAAAATGAGAGCAGTTATGAATAGAAGAATCGCATACTGTCGAGTAACATTCATACGTAAAGTTGGGTAAAACATACTTCAGTAATAGAAATAAATTCACCAACTCCTAAATTAAATAATACATTCACTGTTACATATAGAATATTAAAGTGTTTAGCAAAAATCTTATTTGCTTTATTAAATTAGTTCATCTTCAATCTTTAATCATTAAATGGAAATGATTTAAGAAGTAAACATGCCTATATAATGAAAAAGTAGACAAACGCCTATATGTGGGGCATTTTTAGTTGGTATCTAGGGACGCGTTTAATCCACTGAAATAGATTAACCGTACTATTTTGTTAAAAAAAAAAATCTCGCATTGTTCTTGGCTTTTAATTTTACCTTATAATTTTCTTCAACAATGCTTCAAGCAAACTACAACCTACTTATATATATATATATATATATATATATATATATATATATATAATTTTAATTGGAATTTATTGAGTATTATTTATTAATTTTTTATTTATAGTAGATTATTATCTTCATCTTTTTTCTTTGTTGTTTCACGACGTTTCGGACAACTATTCCTCTGGCCTTCGTCAGGTGGTAACCGCGACGAATAGCAACTCTGAATCTCCTGAGTGCATTCACTGCAATTGGAGCCTTCCTTCACGTGGTGAGACGACAACAACTACGGAAGGCAGTATTTGCAGTGAATGCAGTCAGGAGATTCAGAGTTCCTATTCATCGCGGTTACCACCTGACGAAGGCCGGAGGAATAGTTGGCCGAGACGTCGTGAAGCAACTAAGAAAAAAAGACGAGAATAATAGTTCACAATAAATAAAAATTAATATATAAATACACACACACACATATATGTATATATATATATAAATATATATATATATGTATATATATATATATATATATATATATATATATATATATAGCAAGTAGAGTTTAGTTTCCTAGAAGTACATCCAATGAAACAACATGTGTCTACCAAAATAGTGCTCAATGAGTGAACAGAGCAGGTATATTAATTTTATTTATACAAACATTAATGGCTACATATGTGCATACATGTTTCTGTAATCACCCACGTTGGGGGATTATGTCTTCATGCCAAGAATTACCGTCGAAAGTGGTGACCTCCTTGTCTTTCGAGGGTAATTCTTGGCCTGACTACGTAATCCCCCAACGTAGGTGATTACAGAAACATGTATGCACATATGTAGCCATTAATGTTTGTATAAATAAAATTAATATATATATATACATATATATATATATATATATATATATATATATATATATATATATATATATATATATATATATATATATATATATAGGCAGAAAAGCTTGGAGGGGGAATTTAGAAATCAAAGAAAAAGCAAATTTCAAAACCAAATATAAATATAGTTATTTATATCTTTATCCCAACCAAAGGAAAAAGCTCAATACATTCAGTGACGATAGTAGAGCTTAAGATAAATAAGAAGAGTACAAAATAGACTTCGTGGCTTAGTGGGGGATGCCATTTTCTCTTCCCTACAACCTCTCTCAAGCAGAAGAGACGTTGCGAGCCTGTGTTTATTTTGCCGTTATTTCCATGGCAAGTGCTCGTCTGAACTCCAATCTCTGGTCCCCCCTCGCCAATCTTTTACGAAAAACACCCGTCTAGCTGAAGCCACTCTCAAAAATTTTCCCCACTCTCTATCTGTGCCTAAATCAAAACGCAGATTCCATGAACACAGCTTCTTTCTTAGAACTGCACGCCTGTGGAACTCTGTTCCGTCTGCCTGCTTCCCACCTGACTACAACTTGGATGTCTTCAAATCCAACGTAAACAAATTCCTGATGAACAGCCCCCTTAAGTTGACACTTCATGAAATCTCAACACTAACGTACAACGTACTGTACATGCAACAACCCTTATCTCTGAGTGGCTTCCAGGCCTTGATAAGTGGTGACCTCCTTGTAAAAAAAAAGAAAAAAAAGGCGGACAAAATTGTAAAGTAGAATTTTACAAAATGTTTTTATTATTCGGCAGGATACTCGAGAGCTGGTAGCTAAGAGCACCTGTCGAATAATGAATACTTTTGTGAAATTCTACTTCACAACTCTGTTCTTCTTATCATTATTTATCATTTATGTATGTATGTATGTATGTATATATATATATATATATATATATATATATATATATATATATATATATATATATATCCGTTTTATTTGTTATTACCGTTTTATCTGTTCAGTTACACATGTTTTGGTTGCCGAACCATATTTACGATACAGCATACTCGTCAGACCTTACAGAAATGGTTATATATATATATATATATATATATATATATATATATATATATGGTTTGCGATTTGCGACCACCTTATAAATAACCATGCGTGTGCCACGAATTTCAGTGCTAACATGTTTACGATCTTGGCTAAGTCGCACCCGCCCTTTTATTTAAAAATTCTAGAGACTATTTTCATCAAGTCTTTGAGACCTTCTCTTTGCAAGCAAAAGGAAAATCTTTTAGGACTTAATGTAATCTCTATGTAATTTTTCTCCCGTAAATTTTTTCGTTTCTTTTTACCCCCCTCCTCCGCCATATTCATGATGCTCATCTGAGAAGTCGATCGAATTGTTTTCCCCTGATTTAGAGCACCTCTACTTCAGCTAGTGATAGAGAATAAGCCGGCAGGCATTTAACTTGTGGTAAATAATTGTTTACTGCTTGCGAATCGATGTCCCTGCTATTCCTCAATGACGCCTCAAATATTCTATTTATCATCGATTATTAAAAATATATTAGCTTGTCTATCTATCTATCTATCTATCTATCTATCCATCCATCCATCAATCTATCTATCTATCTATCTATCAATCATACTATATATCTATCTATGATGATCAAAAATATATTAGTATGCCTCTATGACGGTCTATCTATCTATCTATCTCTATCTATCTATCTATCCATCCATCCATCCATCCATCTATCTATCTATCAATCTATCTATCTATCTATCTATCTATCAATCATACTATCTATCTATCTATGATGATCAAAAATATATTAGTATGCCTGTATGACAGTCTATCTATCTATGTATCTATCTATTTTACTATCTTCGATTCTTAAAAATATATAAGCATTTTTCACGGTATGCTTTTCTATCTTTCTCTATATTTGTCTACACTTGTCAGCCTTACTATCTACCTATCAATGTTCCATTATTAAAATATACTAGACTACACGTAACCCGTTTTGTCAGTATATTATATTAGCTATGGAATTCATGGTTTAGCGTGACACTTGTGACGTAAACAAAATAGTTTGTTTTTTTTGACATAACAGAAACATTTATATGAAAGTATATTAAAATGAAATAGATAGATTTCTATAAGTCGCTCTGTTCAAGAAAAAAAAATTCTCTCTTTTCATCACCAGCGCTCTGACCCTCATCAGGTCCCAATTGAAATGAATGGCTTTCGTATTGGGGGAGCACCATGTGTTGATATGCTTCTAATATTGACATGCACTCCTGATCTGAAATGGAACATACATCAAATCTGTTGCCAAGATTACTGGAAAAATATTTGAATCCTTCTACTGCTCCAGTAGATATCTCAGTAGCGATGCAATTCTCTAGTTCTATAAGAGCCGAGTACGTCTTAAAATAAAGTATCGTTACCACATTTGGGCAGGAGCTGCTCGGTGCGCCCGATTTTGCCTTGATAGAGATTAAACCCCAGCTTTGAAACTTAGTAGTTGAAGCCTTTTTCTCTTTCCTGCGACTTCTTTCCCACAGAAGAGACGTTGCGAGTCAGTCTCTACTCTACCGTTATTTACATGGCGAATGCTCGTCTGAGCTCCAATCTACGGCACCTCCCTTGTGAAATATTCACAAAAAAACACTCGACTAGCTACAACCACCATATACGATTTCTCCCACTCTCTAGCTGTGTCTTAATCTAAACGCAGATTCCATGAACAAAGTTTATTTCCTAGGACTCCCCGCCTGTGGAACACTGTTCTATTCGCCTTGATAAATAATCAAAGTTCTACCCAATTTACATCATTAACAATTACTACACTACCACCTTCCCTTCATTAAACCTTATCCTTGAATGGCCTTCAGGCCTTGATAAGTGGTGACTTGCAAGTAAAAAAAAACCTAATAGGTGAGGTGCTTTCATTTTTCCTGCAATCTTTTTTACACAGTGAGACGTTGTGAGCCTGTTTGCTCTATCGTTATTTTCATAGCAAGTGCTCGCCTGAGCTCCAATCTACGCCCCCTTGGCAAACTTACACAAAAACACTCGACCAGCTATAACCACTATAAAAAATTTGACGTATTATCTATCTGTGCTTAAATCTAAACGCAGATTCAATGGACAAAGCTGCTTTCCCGCTTGTGGAACACCTTCCCACTTGCTTGCTTCCCGGCCGATTACAACATGATAGCTTTCAAGTCTAATGTAAACAAGTTCTTGTTGATCCGTCCCCTTGAATAATCTAAATTCTACTGCATCTACACCATTAACGATTACTACACTATCGCGCTATATTCATTAACGCTTATCCTCGAATGGGTGTCGGGCCTTATGAAGTGGTAGCTCAATTGTAAAAAAAGTTGCATCGATGTTACAAACATGAGCGTATTTATCAATAATGGAGGGAGCAGCTGATTGATTATTTATCTGTTGCGATGCATCTTGACGCTGGACGTTATTAAAAGTGACTGACAAAAGGGGGAATAGATATGTTGAGCGACGGGTGGCGGGAGTTTACAACAAAAGATGAAAAAAATGTGTTTACTTACCGTTAAAGAAATTGGGAAAAATTGGTTGGTTGAATAAATTCCTTGATTTATGGCGTGTCACATGTAATTAGCTCTGAAAGAAATAGAAAAAAATTATTAGAACCTTTTATTTAAATTGGTACGTAAATATCATTTCTCTCTCTGTCTCCCTCTCTCTCTCTCTCTCTCTCTCTCTCTCTCTCTCTCTCTCTCTCTCTCTTCAATTCTTCAATACTAACCTGGCTACCCAGCGTTGCTAAGGTGTTTGGAGGTGCGTGTTGAGCAAAAAAAAAAAAAGTGGTAGTAGGCAGGCAGGCTGGAACCGATACCGCGAAGGAGGAAAAGAAGGTGAAAAAAACAAAACAAAAAAACGTGACGTGCTTGCTGTTGCGTCTATCGCCAAACCGGAAGTGACGTATGTTTAAATTCAGGCTATACAATCGAAAAGAGGCGATGACTTTCGAAAATATCGGCGATAAAAAGCGATCCTTCCCTTTAGAAAAGTGCCCAGTTGAGGGTGAGAGAACTAATGTTTTGGCCAATTTTTTTTTATATTTGTCGACCGAAGGGTCTAGCTTCAAAATGATCTCGATCTTGTGAAAATCCGTCTACTATGTCGAAAGTTTTAGGCATACATACATATATACATATATACATATATACATGCATGTATGCATTCATACATACATACACGCATAAATACATACATACATACATACATACATACATACATACACACATTTAAACATACGTACATTTAAACAGACAGGTGAGATTTATATTATAGATTACACCGTGCGGTATAATCACGTTGACACACCGGTTCCGGTTTGATCAGCGTAGCTAGGCAACGTTGAACCTGGTCAGTATTAAAACGGGTGACCATCTGGGAGTTCCACGTGTGGTATGTGCTCTCCGCTTATCTCGGCATTGTTTCCAGTCGTCCTGGACTTTACTTTGTCACTAGAATTAAGCGGTGTCAATTCAGCAGAGATGATTTCTGGGATTGCACAACCCTTCCTTCACAATTACATGCACAGCCACCTTTGCATGGGGGTGTCCATTGTCTCTAATTTCTATTCCTATATAAACTTTATTTACATTTTTGCTATTTATTCTCTCTCTCTTTCTCTCTCTCTCTCTCACTCACTCACTCACACACACACAAACACGCGCGCGCGTGAAATCGCCTTTTTCTTCACCATATTCCCTCTGCTTTACTTTTGGTTATCAAGTAAGATTTTTGACTTACTTGAAGTTTCATCAAATACTTTTGTATGCAAAATCCGATCCCGCAGTTTGCTAATTCCTACCCTCTGATGAGAAGGAAAGTATTTCTTTGAAACTCCGCGGATTAAGGACTATCAATTTATTTAGTGTTTCCTTTTCAGATTAAATATGTTTTTAACTCTTTTTCAAAGTGTTTTTTAATATGGTTTATTAACTATATATATATATATATATATATATATATATATATATATATATATATATATATATATATATATGCGAAGTGCCATCATTAGTTTTGCAGGCATTTTGTGCAAGCATTGAAAGTTATAGTAGACTCTTGAAAATTCAGTATGACTGTCCAATTTTTATGATTTCAGGTTCAAATCAACAGGTACAACAAGAATTGGAATACACTCTACTAAAGTCTGATTGTAACATATACATTTTTCTCTTAATGATCGGAGGTGTGAGAAGAGAAATACAAGTAAAAAAACCAGAGTTGATTGACCAAATAAATATTTTTCATGGATAAGAACGGTCGTGGTTCTATAGAGACAATAAGGGCATAGTTTTATTTCAGTGTCAAAACTGTACACACAATTATTCGTGGGGAACTGAAGATGCGGAAGGTTTGTGTGAAGTTTGTCCAAAAGTTGCTCCATCCTTGTCAGAGACCAAGATGGCCATTAAGACAGTCTCTTGCGAACCCTAGCGTCCAAACCTTGGTATCTGTGACTGTTGGTTATTCCCTAAGCTCAAGGAAGGCTGTTGTTATGAGAAAATTAAAGAAGTGGAAGAGGCTATGACGAGAGTTATTGATATGCTCACACAAGAGCACTTCCATGGAGCCTTCCAGACGTTTTTGTGAATGGTACAACAAGTGCTTTGAAGCCGGGAGGAGATTAATTCGAGGAGAATTAGAGTTCCATGGGTGCACTATCTATAAAAGTGTCTAAACGAAAATAGTCTGGAAATTATTGAAGGCATCACGTATTTATAGATGATATGCTTACATATACATATAAAACACTTATAATTATATACATATATACCTAACTAATATTCCTGGTGAACCAAGTGCAAAAGAGATTCAGACAATTGCACTTAAGGGAACAGTGAGGATACTAAAAAGAGCTCTCGGTTGGTTTCAATAAAAAAGCGGGGCAATGTTGGCAGCTGGTTTGGCTGCCCCATACCCGGCATTAAAATCTTCAAAGGAAGAACAATAATAAAATTAAATATATATATATATATATATATATATATATATATATATATATATATATATATATATATATATATATAGTGTGTGTGTGTGTGTGTGTGTATTTTGTGAGAAGCTTGGAAAGATTATAAAATGCATTAAAATCGTTGTAATGGCCACTGGCATCGTCGGGTTGTGAACCTTTTAGCTTTTAGAGTTATGGATATACAATTTCATAATCGATATATCACACTTTCGACTGGCATTACAAAAAAAAAATACAAAAATATACATTTTTCTCTTAATCCCTTTCTCTGTCTGTCTGTCTGCCTTTCTCTCTCTCCCTCTCTTTCTCTCTCTCTCCATCTATATCTTGTTTTCTTTCGCACTCTGATATGTTTATATATGTGTATATATTTCAGAAATCCAAGATAACATCGATGTCGTCAGTTTCAAATACAAACAAAGGAGGAATCATAGTTGTAACGTTGTACGCACGTTTACACACGGGGCCCACACGTTGTATGCAGTCTACGTCGCAAGGAACATGAGACAAATAATAAGTAAACTCCCTTTTTTTATAACAACAATATTTATTTCATCATTCTCCCACCACGCATGACTTCTTGTTATGGCTGTGACGTCTCTCGCCTGATCGTCTTGTCTAACGTACTCTCTTTTTTTACAATACGTAAATTTGAATTTTGTATGCATTTGCCTCTGCGCTCTGTTACATAGAATCATCAACCCTGTGTTCATATATAGACGCAGACTGTTTTATTTTTAATTAATTTTTAATTAACTTATTTTTGTTAGCAGAGAAAATAAAAATATATAAAACTTTTAATCTAAAATTAGTTTTTACTAGCCAGCAATTATACAAATAAGTATGTAAATAATTATTTTTGACATTTTCTCCGTGGTTTATAGCAGATAATGTTTACTTGACAAACTTGTGGTTGACCCATCTTTCTCCCATCTTTCTACGCAGACGTCTGCTTAAATGTCTGATTTCCCCACCCAGCGTAATCCTTGTCCTTTGCACCTCTTTACTTGTTCACTTTTTACTATTCTTTTTTTATGCCATTTTCAACCCAAACAAGGCAAAGGGGGCTACTATCGGGGACAGAAGTTGCAGGGATACTATGTAGGGAGTCGAGCAACAAGATGTCTATTCACATTACACTTGAACTTCTGCATGTCAGTACAGTTGGGTAAACATGAACCCTGAAGTTCTGGGGAAGAAACAATTCGAGCCGAAGGCTTTCTTATATCTAGGGATCTCTAATGTGTAAGGGCGGGACTTGGCTGATTGTCGAGTTTGTCGGGGGTGGGGTACAAGTGCTTGTAGTTCTTCAGAGTAGCCACCAGAAAAATACTTGTAAAGAAGGCAGAGGGATGCAACATTTCGTCGATGTGACAGTGGCTGAAGCTTAGATGACAGTTCAGGGCCTATCAGGTTGGCGACTCTCTTTTGAACCCTGTCCAGGAACGAGAGACTAGTAGAAGATGCACCAGCCCAAATGTGACAACAATACCTCACACGTGGGCGAATAGTCGTCTTGTATAGGTACAGGTTACTTTCCGGCGTAAGTGACATTCTAGCACGGTAGAGAGAGCCCACCTTAATCGCAGCGAAACGAGGACAGCTTCATACGTTTTTTGTTTTATATATATATATATATATATATATATATATATATATATATATATATATATAAGAGAAAGAAAATTAAAACTGTAAGTTGAACTTTACAATTAAAATTTATTGTTCGAGTGAATACTCCAAAAAATAATTTACAAAGTCCTTATTCCGCGAAGTTTCAAAGAATGCTATTCTTATTATTATTCTTATCAGAGGACATAAAGAAATCAGCAAATTATATTTGTAGCAATGCTAGAATTGTCTAGTTAAGGCATGAAGAGAAACCGTAATTTATTGTAGTTATAAATTGCCAATTAAAAAAATGAAAAAATATTGGATATGTAAAAAAAAACTAATATAAAAACAAACCGCGCATAATATTTCAGCTTGAATGAAAGTCCTCTAGAGTTGATCCAAAATGCAAAATAGTTCTTTACATAGAATGTATTCCAAGATAAATCCAGCGTGGCAATGCATATAATCCGATTGGAATTTTTTCAAAAATCCGATTGGAAAGTTTACAAAACAGCTGATATAATGAAAATTGTTATTTTCCGGACAGTGCAGTAGTCCAAAAAGAAGTCTGTCCAGAGTCAAATGGGTTCTAATAGTAAGATGAGAGAAATCCAAAATGAGAACCTTCATCCTCGGCTTAAAAAGAAAAAGTCGATGTTACTTTTTGTATTTAATATTTTTTTTTAATATTTCAAGCGCTCCTCCGCTTTTGGTCACAAACAAAGTATCGAAATTTTCCTTTTCATTTCGGTAACATTTTTATGAAATTTTACACAAAGATGACTTATGTGTCTGGCAGTGTTCTTATATAGGTTTTCCATCGGAATGTCTTCGATAAATATCGATAATCGATAATCGAAATAATCCGATGAAAGAAGCCACAAGTGATTTGGACCAAAGTCAACACCTTACACAGCCTAACATCACTACTGGATTTGAAAAGTTTTAATATCACACAAGCCGAAATGCTCGATATATAAAATAGACAGTTGATTACATCCGACTACATCCGCATCAATTGCTGTCTTCAATGGCTGCTGCCATCTCCGCACGGTTTGGTCAACTAATCCTCTGGCCGGCTTTTAAGGCAGTAATTGCTGTGGATGTAGTTGGAGGAATCGACATTCTTATCCCGACGTGGTTAACCTGACGAAGGCCACAGGAATAATTGGCTGAAACGTCGTGAAAACAACAACTAAAAGATGAGGATAATAATCCAAATAATTAAATTAAAAAATTATACAGTTTACTCATCTCCCCGAAAAATATATAGTTTACTCATCTCCATAAAAAAATTATACAGTTTACTCATCTCCAAAAAAAATTATACAGTTTACTCACCTCAAAAAAAAAAAATTAAGCAGTTTACTCATTTCCAAAAAAATATACAGTTTACTCATCTCAAAAAAAATATACAGTTTACTCATCTCCAAAAAAAATTATACAGTTTACTCATCTCAAAAAAAATATACAGTTTACTCATCTCCAAAATAATTCCGAACGACTTCCATAAAAATATGGGAGTTTCAAACATTTGTTGATCCTCATTTAATCCCGGGCAACATCGAATTCCCCTGCTTGTGAATTATGTGGTGCTCTGTTTATCTGTTGTTTGCAATGACTCATCCATCATTTGACGCTTTCTTAGATTATACTTACAATGAAAGTCTCTATCGACCGAGAGCAAACACTGCTACTCTCCTCCTTCGACCTTTGACCGCTGCCATTTGCATACAGTACGTCTTTTTTTATTACCTTCACACATTCGCCACCATCTCCCACCCCCTCGAAACCTTTTATTTTCTCATCTGCTGACCAACATTGATGTTTTGGCCCATGTCCAACTCAATAACGACAAAGGACAAACGACGATCACTGCCCCCCACCCCTCGTTTGTACACACCCCTCTCCTTGCGTGCGATTGCGCACGGGACCACGAGACCGTGTTGTGAAAGGCACTCTTATGTTAATGTTCAGATGGGCTCAGAGGTCACAACTGCTTGTGTACAGTGATGATGAATGGAAATGGTAATCGCGGTGGGCGATGAGTGATAAAACCTTGATACTTGTGTAGAACAAGGACGTTGTCGACCTATTCTGGAATAGGTTACGTAAAACGAAGGAATGTGCCGAAATGCCTAGCCAATCAAATAACAGCAGCCGACAGTTGCAAACTTAATAAAAATTCCTAACATGGTGCATCTGAGCGCGTGGGGAAATATCAGCAGCAACGAAGAATGGCTGGCTTGCGAAGAGATTAGCAGCAGCAGTTGAAAACCCGCATATGCAAATTAGGAAGTGAGCGCGAGAAGTGAAGGAAAAAGGAGATAAAAATGCACGAAGAAGAGACAGGAAATAAAAGAGAAAAGTGCACCACGTGCTCAGTGCAGAAGAAAAGTGAACTTTGAAGAGAATCGACGTATACAGGCGAGGACGAGTGGGCCGGCTATGACCGGCATGCGGTCGGAGGAAGAAGAGAGAACCGGGCGAGATAGACGTTTGTAAGAGACTTAAAAGTGGTGCATTGGCGGGAAAGTAACGGAAATAAAACAAAAATTCCGACCTGATTTTTATTTATTTATTTATTCATTTCGCTTATTTGTAACGGCAACCTTACAAATAGACACCATTTCATCGAATTTGTGAAAAACTGGATGGCTCTCCTCTAGAGGAGGCTCCATGTTTTGATAAGCTTCTGGAATTGACCTTTACTCCTGATCTGAAATTGAACACGTACATCAAATCTGTTGCCAAGGTCGCTGGAAAAAATGGTGAGACCCTTCTACCGCTCCAGAAGATATCTCACTGCTGATGCAATTCTCTATCTATATAAAAGCCAAGTACGTCCAAAGATGGAGTACTGCTGCCATATCTGGGCTGGAGCTGCTAAAAATAGCCTATCCTGTTTGACAGAGTATAAAATAGACTTCGTCGCTTAGTGGGAGATGCCCTTTTCTCTTCCCTGCAACCTCTCTCCCACAGAAGAGATTGTGAGCCTATCTTTGTTTTATCGTTATTTCCATGGCAAGTGCTCGTCTGAGCTCAAATATCTGGCTCCTCCTCGCCAATCTTTCACGAAAAACACCCGTCTAGCTGAAACCACTCTAAATAATTTTCCCCACTCTTTATCTGTGCCTAAATCAAAACGTAGATTCCATGAACAAAGTTTCTTTCTTAGAACTGCACGCCTGTGGAACTCTCTTCCGTTTGCCTGTTTCCCACTTGACTACAGCTTGGATGTCTTCAAGTCCAACATAAACAAATTCCTGATGAATCGCCATCATAAGTAAGACACTTTATAAGATCTCCATTACTTACGATTACTACGAAATTATCCCAATGATTACTGTACACGCAATAATCCTTATCCCCGAGGGGCCTCCGGGCCTTGATACATGGTGACTTCAATGTCAAAAAACAATGCCTAGCCAATTAAATCACAGCAGCCGACAATTGCAAACTTAATGAAAATTTCTAACATGGTGCATCTGCGTGCGTGGGAAAATAGCAGCAGCAGTCGAAAAACCGCATTTGCAAATTAGGAAGTGTGCGCGAGAAGAGACAGAAAAAAGAGAAAAATGCACCACGTGCTCAGTGCAAAAGCAAAGTGAACGTCGAAGAGAATCGACGTATAAAGGCGAGGGCGGCAAAAGGCTGGCGATGGCCGGCGTACAGCCAGAGGAAGAAGAGATGTGTACCAGGCGAGATGGACGTTCGTGAGAGACTTTTAAGTTGTGCCGTGACGGGGAAGTAACGGTAATAAAAAAAATGCCGACCTGGATTTTTATTTATTCATTACGTTTGTTCGTAACGGCAACGTTACAAATAGACACTATTTCATCGAATTTATGAAAAACGGGTCAAACTTTGTAACGTGGCCGTTAGGGACGAAACATATTCATTACAGTTCACACCTCTCTAACCCACACCTCTCTCGGGCCTACACAGGCATTTTACTTTCATAACAATGTCTGCTTCTTGTTTTTTACTAACTGTTTATTTCGTCTGCCATGAGATTAACAAAACCCCGCCGTCTCAACACCAGCTTAAAAGTCTCTTTCGCGTTTATCCTTCTCTACTCACCACGTTGTGTATTTTTCTTCTTTTTCTTTTTCTTTCGACGCAAACCCGAGCACACTTGTCAATTTGTATACGTGCTCAAAACGGCAGCTGCTAATATTTTCGCTAGCCATCAATTCTTTGACTGCTGCTGCTATGTTCACTAATACGCACTCTGTTACATCTTTATCCTCGAGGGGCTTTCGGACATTGATGCCTAAAAAATAAAATAAAATAAAATCGGTTTGAAAGGTAAGGATAAAGATGGGGCATTTTAAATATTATATATATATACCTTTTAATGGTTCGCCTTTTAAAGCTCGTAAGTATTATCGTCAATGCGTTCCTTGGGATGTTAAATGTAGTTTATGAATGTTTGAAAATGTTAATATATACAAACTTCCAAAGGAAACGCCAATAGAATAATATTACTTTTGGAAGTTTGTATGTATCAACATTTTCAAGCATTCATAAACTACATTCAACACTCCAGTGAATGCATTGACGATGACACTTACGAGCTTTAAAAGGCGAACCATTAAAAGGTATATATATTTTTATTAGAAATATTTCAAATATCCCATCTTTATTCTTACCTTTCAAACCGATTTTATTTTATTTTTATTTTCATTTTCATTTCATCTTACTTTATTTATCAACATCAAAAAAATAACTATTTTCCTTTATATTCTTTATATTTTCCAGATGCATCTGCCTTAGCTTATAAAATGCTAGGTTTATTTTTGGTCTCTTTAAAAAAAACACCCAATATTTTTGCTGGTGAAGAGACTTTGTTTCAAAAAACTAAATGATAGAATTATTGTCCAAGATTTATTGTCTGCCTCAATAAAAACAGTTTCTGAAACGATCGTACAATTTATTGATTTTGTTTGTTCTTCCTTGTGTACCCGATTTTTAATTTTTAATTTTAATTATAAATTATCAATCATTTTACTCAACATTAAAATAGCTCTACGATATATATGCCTATCGAGTTTATTATATATCTACATTACAACGAGCACTGTTTTCTTTTATTTTATTTGAATTGTGTTAAAGAATTTACTAATACATCTGCTCTTTTGACTGTTGTTCTAATCCCCGTTAATATATATATATATATATAGTGAAAGTGTCTGTGTGTGTGTCTGTGTCTGTGTGTCTGTGTACATTTTCCTACGTAATAACTCTGCCAATTTTTAGTCTACAGACTCGAAATTTGATATACAGGGTACTGAGATTTGGGAAAATCGATGTGATCGGGTTTTGGCAAGAAATTTTGCGGTTAAGGTGTCAAATTTCAACGATTAGATCTTTGAGAACTCTACCAAACTCCTCCAACAATTTTGGGTCTAAACACTTGAAATTTTAGATATAGGTTCCTTGGACATAGGTCTAACTTAATAATTTTATTTGAGCCGAAAACAATAAATTTTAAGGGGTCATAATAGAGGTCAAAGTTTTAAAAAATTTACCGCTTTTGTTTTTGTTTTTTTTTGGTCAACATACACCTCCAAATACTCGGGCAACGCCGGGCACCCATGCTAGTATATATATAAAAGTGAAAGTGTCTGTATGTGTATGTGTGTGTGTGTGTGTGTGTGTGCTGCTGTGTACATTTCCCTACGCAATAACTCGTATAAGCGTACTGAGATTTGGGAAAATCGATGTGATTGGGTTTCGGCCAGAAATTTCGCTGTAAAAGGATCAAAGTTCAACGATTTGACCTTTGAGAACTCTACCAAACTCCTTCGACAATTTTGGGTCTAAACACTTGACATTTTAGATATTGGTTCACTGGACATGGATCTAAGTTAATAATTCGATGCGCGCCGAAAACAATAAATGTTAAGGAGTCATAATAGGGGTCAAAGTTTTTAAAAAAATTTACCGTTTTTCTTTTTTTTGCTCAGCATACACCTCCAAACACCCGGGCAACGCCAGGCACCCATTGCTAGTATATATATATATATATATATATATATATATATATATATATATATATATATATATATATATATATATATATATATATATACTAGCAATGGGTGCCTGGCGCATAAAAATGTCATATAGATCATGATTTGCTATATTATATAATTATTAAATCATAAAAATGTCATATAGATCATGATTTGCTATATTATATAATTATTAAAACATAAAAATGTCATATAGATCATGATTTGCTATATTATATAATTATTAAAGCATAAAAATGTCATAAAGATGAAGACTTGCAATATTATATAATTATTAAAGCATAAAAATGTCATATAAAATCATGATTTGCTATATTATATAATTATTAAAGCATAAAAATGTCATATAGATAATGATTTGCTATATTATATAATTATTAAAGCACAAAAATGTCATATAGATAATGATTTGATATATTATATAATTATTAAAGCATAAAACTGTCATAAAGATGAAGACTTGCTATATTATATAATTATTAAAGCATAAAAATGTCATATAGATCATGACTTGCTATATTATATAATTATTAAAGCACAAAAATGTCATATAGATCATGATTTGCTATATTATATAATTATTAAAGCATAAAAATGACATATAGATAGTGATTTGCTATATTATATAATTATTACAGCATAAAACTGTCATAAAGATGAAGACTTGCTATATTATATAATTATTAAAGCATAAAAATGTCATATAGATCATGATTTGCTATATTATATAATTATTAAAGCATAAAAATGTCATATAGGCAATGATTTGCTATATTATATAATTATTAAAGCATAAAAATGTCATATAGATCATGATTTGCTATATTATATAATTATTAAAGCATAAAATGTCATATAGGCAATGATTTGCTATATTATATAATTATTAAAGCACAAAAATATCATATAGATCATGATTTGCTATATTATATAATTATTAAAGCATAAAAATGTCATAGATCATGATTTGCTATATTATATAATTATTAAAGCATAAAACTGTCATAAAGATGAAGACTTGCTATATTATATAATTATTAAAGCATAAAAATGTCATATAGATCATGATTTGCTATATTATATAATTATTAAAGCATAAAAATGTCATATAGGCAATGATTTGCTATATTATATAATTATTAAAGCATAAAAATGTCATATAGATCATGATTTGCTATATTATATAATTATTAAAGCATAAAATGTCATATAGATCATGATTTGCTATATTATATAATTATTAAAGCATAAAAATGTCATATAGGCAATGATTTGCTATATTATATAATTATTAAAGCATAAAAATGTCATATAGATCATGATTTGCTATATTATATAATTATTAAAGCACAAAAATGTCATATAGATCATGATTTGCATTATTATATAATTATTAAAGTACAAAAATGTCATATAGATCATGACTTGCTATATTATATAATTATTAAAGCATAAAAATGTCATATAGATCATGATTTGCTATATTATATAATTATTAAAGCACAAAAATGTCATATAGATCATGATTTGCTATATTATATAATTATTAAAGCACAAAAATGTCATATAGATCATGATTTGCTATATTATATAATTATTAAAGCATAAAAATGTCATATAGATCATGACTTGCTATACTATATAATTATTAAAGCATAAAAATGTCATATAGATCATGATTTGCTATATTATATAATTATTAAAGCACAAAAATGTCATATAGATCATGACTTGCTATATTATATAATTATTAAAGCATAAAACTGTCATAAAGATGAAGACTTGCTATATTATATAATTATTAAAGCATAAAATGTCATATAGATCATGATTTGCTATATTATATAATTATTAAAGCATAAAAATGTCATATAGGCAATGATTTGCTATATTATATAATTATTAAAGCACAAAAATATCATATAGATCATGATTTGCTATATTATATAATTATTAAAGCATAAAACTGTCATAAAGATGAGGACTTGCTATATTATATAATTATTAAAGCATAAAAATGTCATATAGATCATGATTTGCTATATTATATAATTATTAAAGCATAAAATGTCATATAGATCATGATTTGCTATATTATATAATTATTAAAGCATAAAAATGTCATATAGGCAATGATTTGCTATATTATATAATTATTAAAGCACAAAAATATCATATAGATCATGATTTGCTATATTATATAATTATTAAAGCATAAAAATGTCATATAGATCATGATTTGCTATATTATATAATTATTAAAGCACAAAAATGTCATATAGATCATGATTTGCTATATTATATAATTATTAAAGTACAAAAATGTCATATAGATCATGACTTGCTATATTATATAATTATTAAAGCATAAAAATGTCATATAGATCATGATTTGCTATATTATATAATTATTAAAGCACAAAAATGTCATATAGATCATGATTTGCTATATTATATAATTATTAAAGCACAAAAATGTCATATAGATCATGACTTGCTATATTATATAATTATTAAAGCATAAAACTGTCATAAAGATGAAGACTTGCTATATTATATAATTATTAAAGCATAAAAATGTCATATAGATCATGACTTGCTATATTATATAATTATTAAAGCATAAAAATGTCATATAGATCATGACTTGCTATATTATATAATTATTAAAGCATAAAACTGTCATAAAGATGAAGACTTGCTATATTATATAATTATTAAAGCATAAAAATGTCATATAGATCATGATTTGCTATATTATATAATTATTAAAGCATAAAAATGTCATATAGGCAATGATTTGCTATATTATATAATTATTAAAGCATAAAAATGTCATATAGATCATGATTTGCTATATTATATAATTATTAAAGCACAAAAATGCCATATAGATCATGATTTGCTATATTATATAATTATTAAAGCACAAAAATGTCATATAGATCATGATTTGCTATATTATATAATTATTAAAGTACAAAAATGTCATATAGATCATGACTTGCTATATTATATAATTTTTAAAGCATAAAAATGTCATATAGATCATGACTTGCTATATTATATAATTATTAAAGCACAAAAATTTCATATAGATCATGACTTGCTATATTATATAATTATTAAAGCATAAAAATGACATATAAATAATGATTTGCTATATTATATAATTATTACAGCATAAAACTGTCATAAAGATGAAGACTTGCTATATTATATAATTATTAAAGCATAAAAATGTCATATAGATCATGATTTGCTATATTATATAATTATTAAAGTACAAAAATGTCATATAGATCATGATTTGCTATATTATATAATTATTAAAGCATAAAAATGTCATAAAGATGAAGACTTGCTATATTATATAATTATTAAAGCATAAAAATGTCATATAGATCATGATTTGCTATATTATATAATTATTAAAGTACAAAAATGTCATATAGATCATGATTTGCTATATTATATAATTATTAAAGTACAAAAATGTCATATAGATCATGATTTGCTATATTATATAATTATTAAAGCATAAAAATGTCATAAAGATGAAGACTTGCTATATTATATAATTATTAAAGCATAAAAATGTCATATAGATCATGATTTGCTATATTATATAATTATTAAAGCATAAAAATGTCATATAGGCAATGATTTGCTATATTATATAATTATTAAAGCATAAAAATGTCATATAGATCATGATTTGCTATATTATATAATTATTAAAGCACAAAAATGCCATATAGATCATGATTTGCTATATTATATAATTATTAAAGCACAAAAATGTCATATAGATCATGATTTGCTATATTATATAATTATTAAAGTACAAAAATGTCATATAGATCATGACTTGCTATATTATATAATTATTAAAGCATAAAAATGTCATATAGATCATGACTTGCTATATTATATACTTATTAAAGCACAAAAATGTCATATAGATCATGACTTGCTATATTATATAATTATTAAAGCATAAAAATGACATATAAATAATGATTTGCTATATTATATAATTATTACAGCATAAAACTGTCATAAAGATGAAGACTTGCTATATTATATAATTATTAAAGCATAAAAATGTCATATAGATCATGATTTGCTATATTATATAATTATTAAAGCATAAAAATGTCATATAGGCAATGATTTGCTATATTATATAATTATTAAAGCATAAAAATGTCATATAGATCATGATTTGCTATATTATATAATTATTAAAGCACAAAAATGCCATATAGATCATGATTTGCTATATTATATAATTATTAAAGCACAAAAATGTCATATAGATCATGATTTGCTATATTATATAATTATTAAAGTACAAAAATGTCATATAGATCATGACTTGCTATATTATATAATTATTAAAGCATAAAAATGTCATATAGATCATGACTTGCTATATTATATAATTATTAAAGCACAAAAATGTCATATAGATCATGATTTGCTATATTATATAATTATTAAAGCACAAAAATGTCATATAGATCATGATTTGCTATATTATATAATTATTAAAGTACAAAAATGTCATATTGATCATGACTTGCTATATTATATAATTATTAAAGCACAAAAATGTCATATAGATCATGATTTGCTATATTATATAATTATTAAAGCACAAAAATGCCATATACATCATGATTTACTATATTATATTATTAAAGCAAAAAAATGTCATATAGGCAATGATTTGCTATATTATATAATTATTAAAGCATAGAAATATCATATCGATGATAATTGACTATATTATATAATTATTAATAAAGATGAAGACTTGCTATATTATATAATTATTAAAGCATAAAAATGTCATATAAATCATGATTTGCTATATTATATAATTATTAAAGCATAAAACTGTCATAAAGATGAAGACTTCCTATATTATATAATTATTAAAGCACAAAAATGTCATATAGATCATGACTTGCTATATTATATAATTATTAAAGCATAAAAATGTCATATAGATCATGATTTGCTATATTATATAATTATTAAAGCATATAAGTTCCATATACATCATGATTTACTATATTATATTATTATTAAAGCATAAAAATGTCATATAGGCAATGTATTTGCTATATTATATAATTATTAAAGCATAGAAATATCATATAGATGATAATTGACTATATTATATAATTATTAAACCATAAAAATGTCATATAGACCATGATTTCCTATATTATATAATTATTAAAGCATACAAATGTCATATAGATCATGATTAGCTATGAGCATGTGAACTGTAATTCATTTCCGAACACAATGGTAGTATTTTGAGTGCGTAACATATTTTGCTTTGAAAACATGTATGCTTTTGTATATTTTTTTGTATATTCTAGTAAAACTATCTTTAAATCTAAAAATATCCAAAGCGTTTTCTTGTCGATATGTATTGCTATTTCAATCATAGCTTTTCGTCTTGACACGAGAAAGGAACTACGCTAATTGGATTTTTACAACCAATTCTTTACCAGGAATTCTTTGTATTTCCAAGCTGCTGCGACATGATTTTTTTTACTAGATTAATGACTTCTCCATTAAATGAAGTACATTTTCACTTTAATGCGATTTTTTTTTATATTTATGCTTTTTCCTGTCTCTTTATTTTAGACAACCGAACTATTGCAACTGGTAGCAGTAGCTGCCATATGCGTATTCGAGACGTGGTCGACGTGTTCGAAACGTATGTGAGAGGTGTTCGAGACGTATTCGAGACGTATTCGAAACGTATTCGAGAGGTGTTCGAGACGTATTCGAGACGTGTTCGAAACGTATTTGAGACTTGTTCGAGACGGATTCGAGAGGTGTTCGAGACGGATTCGAGAGGTGTTCGAGAGGGATTCGAGACGTGTTCGAGACGGATTCGAGAGGTGTTCGAGACGGATTCGAGAGTTGTTCGAGAGGGATTCGAGACGTGTTCGAGACGGATTCGAGATGTGTTCAAGACGGATTCGAGAGTTGTTCGAGAGGGATTCGAGACGTGTTCGAGACGGATTCGAGAGGTGTTCGAGACGGATTCGAGAGTTGTTCGAGAGGGATTCGAGACGTGTTCGAGACGGATTCGAGAGGTGTTCAAGACGGATTCGAGAAGTGTTCGAGACGGATTCGAGACGTATTTAATACGTCTTCGAGGCGTATTCGAAACGTGTTCGATACGTATTCAGGACGTATTTAAGACGCGTTCGAGACGCGTTCGAGACGTATTCGAGACGTTTTCGAGTTGGTCGGTCGATCTGTCAGTCGGTCGGTCTGTCGGTCTGTCCGTAACACTTTTGTGCTTGGCCTTTTTGGTTAAGATAAAAAGTCGGTTGTTAATGCATGCTATTCTTAGCTTTTTAGGCTTTTCTTGGCCTCCGGGCCGGGATCAAAGTGCAGTATTTGTTCCGGCAAATACTGCAAGTAAAGACCCTATGTGGGGCAACCTCACATATAAGACCTTGGTCAATGTAGGGGCAACCCTTCATACCAATTGTCACTATCCAGCTCCCCTACTCCCTGTAGAATTAGTCCCCATTTCACCTTCACTCCTCACATTAAAAATCGGCCTTGTGCCTAATTTGCTCGGTGGGGGAGCAAATAAATACCCTTTTCTTGGCCTTTTGGCCAAGATCAAAGTGTAGTATCTGTTCCGGCAGAAACTGCAAGCAAAGACCATATGTGGGGGAAACTCCACATAAAAGACCTTGGTCAATGTAAGGGAGACTCTTCATACCAATTGTCACTATCCAGCTTCCCTACTCCCCGGGGAGTTGGTCCCCATTTCCCCTTCACCCCTCACATTAAAAATCAGCCTTGTGCCTAATTTGCTCGGTGGCGGAGCAAATAAATACAGCTTTTCTTGTCCTTTTGGCCAAGATCAAAGTGTAGTATCTTTCTTACTATATGCTGTACTTATTGTGATATAAAGTGGGGGATCACTTTTCTGTATTAATTTAATGTAAAATGATCACCCACTTTACAACCAGTCAGTCTCAAAGCCATTCAAGTCATTCTCCAGATCATTCAAGTTGTTTTTGAAGGATTCCAGTTATTTTTTAAACATTCAAGTCATTCTTAAGTTCATTAAAGTCATTCTAAATCATTTACTTTTTATTTATTTAAGTCATTTCAGCCCATTTTTCAGTCATTTTAGTTTATATTTAAGAATTTCATGTCAATCCTACATTCACGCATTCATTCATTACACGAGAGCACGCGACTAATGGCCATCGGCCTTGTTAATATGAATATCAATACAAAAATGCAATACATTTATAGGAGTATAGATTTACGACTTATTCTAAACAGGAATTATACAATTAAGAAAGTAGGAGTACTAGTTATTATAGTAGTAATATTAGTATACTAATATGCGGGTTGATTGTTCGCATTAAAACTTGACAAGGACAAATACTGTGTTACACGTGATCTCAGGCAAATCTTGCGTTACATGTGATATTCTCATTAGTTTCCCGGGTAAAACGCCCTCCATGCGATCCCACTCCGTCCCTTGGACAACCAAAAGAGCCGCGGTGTTATTAGCCCTGTATTTCGATGTATCGATTATTGGTCTAATTGGTGCGAAATAGAGGGAATACGAGGGTGTAGCGGGACGGAGAGCAGACGAAGGTGCGGGGGGTGCGTGACTTATAGACAGAAGCCAAGTATCGTGTAACCCTGGGGCGGGGGAATCGGATTACTCGATAATTACAAAGGCAATGATTAACGACTCATCTCCTCTTTCAGAATCAACTGCTTCCGGCTTCGGATGCAAACCAACTCCACCCTCGCGCTCGATGGCCACACCAAAGCCACCTCTTCTCATTTGACGGTCGATTGCTCTGCAAACATAAGGTACATATTTTATACGAAAGAGCATCCAGATCTTAAATAAGTAGCATTGCTTATCCTACTAGAACAATCTACAACGAATACACACGCAAACACACGCGCATATATATATATATATATAGAGAGAGAGAGAGAGATAGATAGAGAGAGAGAGAGAGAGAGAGAGAGAGAGAGAGAGGGAGATTAGAATAATAGTCTAAAGAGCTAAGTGTATTTCAATGTAATAGTGAAATTACTAGTTTAATTAAAATACAGGAAATGCTCGTTGTAATTTAGATATATAATAAGCTCGATAGTTAAATGTCCTAGAGCTAATTCAATATTAAGTAATGTGATTTATAATTTAAAAGTTTTAAAATTTTTTAAATTTAACAATCAAAATTTAATTAAATTAAAAATCAGTTTCATAAGAAGGAACAACAACAAAGTCAATTATCTGTACGATCGTTTCGGAAATCCGATCGTAAAGATAATTGACTTTTAAATTATAAATCACATTACTTAATATATATATATATATATATAGAGAGAGAGAGAGAGAGAGAGAGAGGGAGAGGGAGAGAGAGAGGGTGGAGAGAGAATATATGACAAAAAGTTATATTCCAAAATTCATGATGTTGGCCATCTTATAATTTATTCTTTAAATTCAGTTGACTTATACAATTCTTGACAGTATCTGTTTCGTAGCGCAAAAACAATCACTTAATTATTATATCAATCAGTGAATCTATTATGCCCTTAACTCATCAGAAGAAATAGCAACGATCAATCCGTCAAAAGGAAATGAAATGTGATTTGACATGGTAAAAATCCGAAAATTGGAAGAGACCTGCAGTTATCTTTATATTTTTCCATTACGCCATATTGAATTTTGAATTGAATTGAATTCAATTGAATTGAATTTTCTTATATAAGGATTGATATATAATAAGAAACATATTTCTACATAAATATATATATACATATATATATATGCATATATGTATATATATACATGTATATATATACATATATATATGTATATATATACATATTTCTACAGAAATATATATATATACATATATATATATATATATGCATACATATTTCTACAGAAATATATATATATATATACATATATATATATATATACATACATATTTCTACAGAAATATATATATATACATATATATATATGTATATATATACATATATATACATATATATATATATTTCTACAGAAATATATATATATATATATACATATTTCTACAGAAATATATATATATATATACATATATATATATGTATATATATATATATGTATATATATATACATATATATATATACATATATATATACATTTCTACAGAAATATATATATATATATATATATATATACATATTTCTACAGAAATATATATATAAATTACAATTAAGTTTACGAAAATGATCCAAGATGGTAAAACTAAAGTATATTAAAAATATTAAAGAATTAATATTTATAAAGTAATCTCAACCAGATGTAAAAGTTCGATAAAACCCAATAGGAAATAGAAGTTATAAGAGTAAATAGTTAATAATATATGTTAAAAAAACACTTTTAAAAAGAGTTTAAAATATATTTAACCTGAAAAGGAAACAATTAGTGGATAGTCCTTAATCCGCAAAGTTTCGAATATATTACTTCTCATCAGAGGGTAGGAATTAGCAAAATGCGGGATCGGATTTTGCATACAAAATTATTAGATGAAACTGCAAGTAAGTCAAAGATCTTACTTGATAACAAAAAAGTGAAGCAGAGGGAATAGGGTAAAGAAAAAGGTGATTTCGCATGAGAAGAAAGTATTTCTTCGAAACTCCGCGGATTAAGGATTATCCACTTATTAAGTGTTTCCTTTTCAGATAAAATATATTTTTAACTCTTTTTCAAAGGGTTTTTAACATGTTTTATTAACTATTTGCTCTTATATATATATATATATATATATATATATATATATATATATATATATATATATATATATATATATATATATACTAGCATTTTAGCCCGGCGTTGCCCGGGTGTTTGGAGGTGTATGCTGAGCAATAAAAAAAAGAGTACATTTTTTTTTTAATTTGACCGCTATTATTACCCCTTAAAATGTATAGTTTCGGGCTCAAATCACTTTATTAAGTTAGATCCAGGTGCAAGGAACCTATATCTAAAATTTCAAGTGTCTAGACCCAAAATTGTCGGGGGAATTTGGTAGAGTTCTTAAAGGTCAAATCGTTGAAATTTGACCCCTTAACAGCCAAATTTCTGGCTGGCCCCCGTCACATCGATTTTCCCAGTTAGAGTTATTGCGTAGGGAAATGTACACAGACAGACAGACAGACAGACAGACACGTTCACTTTTATAGATATATATATATATATATATATATATATATATATATATATATATACACGCTTATGAGCCAAAAAAAAGTGGACAAGAATAAAAGAAGGAAGAAATCGATTTTTCAATATTTTTCCATCAATTTTTGTTAATTTTAACTGAAAATTTCTATTTTGTTGATCATTATTATTATAGAATATAATAATAAGTGGAAAAATTAATCCTAAAAATAGTAAGACAATATTAGGCGAGGATATAAAAAACTGAATTGCAGGATTGAGGCTTACATGCAGATTTTGTGAAAATATCTCTTTCTGTAGTGAAGCAGAATTGGTCAAAGGTTCGAAGTCTAACGCTTGGTAAAAGGGAAATCTGGATCTGGTCGCCCTAGAGCATCCACTTTGAAGGACGACCACAGGCTTAAATTAACTGTTTTGAAGGATTGAAGGAAAACTTATGTTGATTATAGCAAAGAATGCAAAACAGGAGCTTGAAATTTGCCTTCTAGACATACAATATCTAGACGAATGAAAAGGAATGTAATTTCCTTCTAAAAGATGTGCAATGAAGCCATTTTTATCTAAGAAGAATATTAATGATAGAAAGAGATGTTTCTCGTATTATGACAAGAAAGATATAAACTGGTTCAGGAATGTTTTCTGGTCAGATGAATCAAGATTTTGTCTTGTTATTGATGCTCACGATGTTCCCGAATGGTGCAATCGAAGAACTGGAGAAAGATGTTCACCAAATTGCATAAAATCGACAGTAAAACACGGGAATTGCTTTTTGTGTTAAGTTCAAACCTATATAAAAATCTGTTCATATTCTATATATATATATATATATATATATATATATATATATATATATGAGCAAACAGTTAATAAAATATGTTAAAAACACTTCGAAATGAGTTAAAAATATATTTAATCTGAAAAGGAAACACTAGATAAGTTAATAGTCCTAAATCCGCGGAGTTTCGAAGAAATACTTTCCTTCCCATCAGAGGGTACGAATTAGCAAAATGCGGGATCGAATTTTGCATGCAAAAGTATTTGATGAGAGTCAAAGATCTTACTTGATAACAAAAAAAGTGAAGCAGAGGGAATATGGTGAAGAAAAAGGTGATTACACGTGAATGGATAGTCTGGTGTAAGATAAATAATCCAATGACGGTAAAATTCAAATATATATATATATATATATATATATATATATATATATATATATATATATATATATATATATATATCGATCTGCATAAGAATAGAACATTTAATCTGTTATTGTGATTTGTTCGATTTCTATTAATTACATTAAAAACCATGTTGTTTTTGTAGAACCAAATTGACACTTAGTGAAATAAACGGTTTCAGTATTTAGTACATAAATATTGTTCAATTTAATAAAGAATTTTCCATATAGATTATCCAGTTATCAACTAGCAGACAATCAAAGAATAGATTTTACCGATTCTAACAAACATATCAGCCTTCATATAAATTAAAATAGTAAACACCTAGTCTTAATTCTTCATCATTGACTCAGACAAAATACTAAAGATGTTGTAGGCATTTATCGCTCAGAAGTCAAATTCTATATTTTATCCCCTCGTTTTTACTTCTATATCATGGGTTGAGATTTAAACAATACACAACTACATTGTCTGCCTCAAAAGCTGTCGTTATGGGTCAGTTAAGTAGATGCAAGAAGCTATATATATATATATATATATATATATATATATATATATATATATATATATATCTGTGTGTGTGTGATGGGGGGATTCCAATATTTTTCCGATTCCGATACAATTATCGATTCCATACTAAATTCCCCATTCCGATACAATTACCGATTCCGATTCTTTATAAATCTCTAAATATTTAACAATATAATTGTAGTTTTTTTCTCTGATTACCGTAAAAACACACATGTTAAATGTGCAAATATTTTTCTGAACGTAAAAATAGTGTTGTGGAGGACGATCTATGGATCTTAGTTTCACTAAGGGTTTAAAATCAATAAATATGTAATGTTTTATCATTATTACGAGCAATGGAAGGTTAAGCTTTAAACAAAATTAAATTAAATTAAAGACAATTAAAAGAATCGTTTTGTTATTGAAAATAGGTACATTTTTTTCGATTCCGATACCGATTCCGATACCGATATCCTCAAATATTCCGATTTTTCTGATTCCCGATTCCGATTAATTGTTCCAACACTAATATATATATATATATATATATATATATATATATATATATATATATATATATATATATATATATATATATATATATATATATATATATTATGCCGGGTTCCCTTGTTGATAAACGATTTAGGGAATCGTATTAATAGAAAATATTTGATATCTGATTTGAAACGTGTTTGAAAGTCATGTGTCAGGTTATGGAAGTGAATGACGTAATAGGATCTGTTAGATTTGGATACGAGTTAGGTATAGAGTTAAGGAGAGAGAGTCCAAGAGAGAAGTTCAAAAGGGAGAAGTCGAGGAGAGACAGTGCAACGGTTGAATCACTAGCGACTGGTCTTTGGGCAAGGCGTAAGAGGAATAGACTAAAACCGGCGTGCAATCTTTCAACAACGGAAACATGGTTTAATAAAAGCTATCTGAAATATAAACGAAAACTCTTGCTCGTTTCTTTGGAAGAAATATTCAGTTCAGCGTTTGGCGGATTCATTAACCAAGATGAACAAGGTATGAGTTTTTTGTTAATAATCTTTTAGACGTTGTCCCGTTCCTATTTGTGTATTAAATGTTATAAGTTGGACGCTATACATACAATACAATATGTATTGTATATCACAGACAAACAAGGGACAATTAGAAACCATTAGACGACACAAAGAAATAGCAAGAAGTATAACCCTTATCCTCGAGTGGTCTCTGGGCCTGGATTAGAGGTTATTTGCATACTTGATTGAATACACACGATTTCACTCTCCCAGTATGTAACATATAAGTCCTGGTGCCGTATACACTCATTTATATAGAATACTCACAGCGTAATACAAGAGGATTTTTCATTGGGCATGTTAACGTAATTGGAACAGTACAACAAGTGCATTGCAGCCGGAGGAGATTACTTCGAAGGGGACTAGAGTTTCATGTGTGTACTATTACTAAGAGTGCATACGAAAAACGCCTGGAAACTTATTTAAGGCATATCTGAACAGATTCTGCCTTAAAAGAAAGGCCCTTAATAACAATTTGAACAACCCGCTAAATTAAGTTTGGAATAGCTAATTCAATCCCATTCAAGCGAATAATTAAAAGATGATGTTTTTCTCAAAAAATCGGAATTGAACACTTTTTTTTATAGATTTGTTTAGAAATTTCTATCGATTAAGATTTGGGCATGTTTACTAATCGATTTTCACGCATTTTAAACTTTGGATTTGAATGTTTAAAATACACTGACCACCATCCCTTCCAGACCTGGGCAGTTTACAATCCATGAGGATGCCACAATCTAATTTTTTTCCGTTTTGGTGAAATATACGTTTGGATTACTACGAAGGTCGTTCCAAAAATAATGCTTCATATTTTATTCCGCCCGAATGGATCAGAGAAGATCGCCAATTGAATTTAATGATGACTGAACTTATGCATTAATGACCTAAAAGTTTCATTTCTCTGTTGCAGATATTGAAAATGTAAGACATTGAGAAAACAATTCCTGTCATTGACGTGCGCCAGAAGCACAGTTCCCTCATAGAATTCTTGGCATTAAATGCATGGCAAAGTCCATTGGAAATGGCGTGGTGCACTAGGTGTATCAGAAATTTCGTGAAAATAGTGAATAATTCCACCCCATCTTTCCAAGCTTATAACTCCTCGAAAAATGTAATTCAAGCCCTATTTTTTTTTCAATTAAAGGAGCAAGGACCAAGGTTTCTATTAAAAAAAAATTAAAAAAATGTGTTTTTTTTTTTTAAAAAAAGGGTTTTAAACTTCGGACTTTGCAGGTAAATTTCTAAAAAACGGGGTTTTTTTGTTTTAAATTTGAATATATTATTTATTGGCCTTTTCTCTTCAATTTGTGATATATAAGACTTTGAAACATAAATTAATTATTTACTTTTTAATAGACATTTCAAAATGAGAGGCGTGAATTATTCGACCCCCTGTCTTTCCAAGCTTATAACTCCTCGAAAAATGTAATTCAAGCCCTAATTTTTTTTCAATTAAAGGAGCAAGGACCAAGGTTTTATTAAAAATAAACACAAAAAAAACAATGTGTTTTTTTTTTAAAAAAAGGTTTTAAACTTCGGACTTTACAGGTAAATTTTTTAAAACCGGGTTTTTTTTTGTTTTAAATTTGAATATATTATTTATTGACCTTTTCTCTTCAATTTGTAATATATAAGACTTTGAAACATAAATTAATTATTTACTTTTTAATAGACACTGGAAAATGGGGCGTGAATTTAAAAAAAAAACGTTTGTCTAAAATATTACATTCGGTTTATTGGAAAGAACATAAAATTTCACATTGACCCTGAAAATATCGTAAAAATAGAATCAATAGAAAAATTTTGATAGATTTTTAAAGTTTAAAAATTGAAAACTATTGAGTTTGGAAAATTCATTACTGTTTTTAAAAAAAATAAAAAATATTTCTATTACTTTTAAAACAACTTTAATAGTTTGTTTTGGAAGTATAGGCCATAAAGAAAATAAACAACCCACTTTTAATAAAGAAATTACGAGATTTTTATATTTTATTCGCAGTTTCGTGTTAGGGGTGTCAAAAATTCCTACAAAATTTCTGATACACCTAGTGATGCACTTCAGACGTCCACGCCCAGCCATTATTCATCGCTGGCAAACGTGCATTTAGAATGTCGCTTGTTTTAATGTTACCATTCTCGTCTTCGTAGTTTTTTTTTTTAACTTTTTAAGTTAAAAAATAGGAGGTTTTACATTTGAAATAAAAAATATCTATTAGGCATAAGTGATTATTAAAAATCTGTTCCGTTATTTCTATATATAGAACAGGTTGTCGTTGGAATACTTCTCTGCAGATTATAGCATAGTCGTTTGATATCTCAAGCAAAATGTCGATGTCTGAAAAAATTAAACATTCTCCACAATATTATTATATTATTATTTACATTAGATTATATAACAGAACGTCGCATGAATGCATTAATTAAAGCGTGTCATTTGGTCTAATGGTTATCGTATTTGAATCACTATCTTCAGATATTGGTTTTTATGTCAGCTCGAATACTTTTTCAACTTACAAGAAGTGAACTGTTTAGAAAAAAACATATCACTTGCATGCACATGTCTCATTTTGTTTTGGGTTTTTTTTTTCGTTTCTTTTCCTTCATTTTTTTTTAATAAATTAAGGCTAGGGTTAATATGGTATTTCTATTTATAATAAATAAGAATTCCACATTAATTATATATACAGACTTGACATTTGGTATATAGTGTATTCAGACATCTAGTAAACATTTTGATATGTTTGCACCCGGAAAAAGGGCTGCTAAGTAGTCAAGATTGAAAAAAAAATCGATATGTAAGTGTCATCGGATGTTAATGTGTTTGTGAACTGTTTCACGAATGCGCATGCGTGAATGGTGCACATAACATATTCCTTATGTTAAGAATAACTAGGTTTGAAAACGCTTTTTAAAGTCGCGTAAACAACTTCTTCAAGTTCTCTTGCGTGAGCGTATCAATGACACTTGTCACAGGTTCTTTAATCTCGCCAATGTGTTGTGTTGTGGATGTATATAACGTGTGTGTATATATCAGCGTTCTTGCCCACCAAGTCTAGTCTATGAAAATATGCGTGTGTATAAAACTGATGCTTGCGTCGTCTAGTGGTTATAAACGTTCGTTTTGTGTGTTTGTGTGTGTGTGTGCGTGTGTGTGTGTGTATTTGTTTGTTTGCGCGCGTGTTTACACATATTTAAACAGATATGTTCACGGAACATGGAAAGGATAACGTGTTTGGAAGTCATGTGTCAGATTATGAAAGTCAATGACGTAATAGGAGCTGTTAGTTAGATATATATACGAGTTAGTTACAGAGTAAAGGAGAGAGAGAGAGAGAGTCCGGGATATTAATTCGGGACAGGTTCGACAAAGATGACGCATAAGCACAGACAACGAACTACTAACTTTACGTTGTTGCTCCTTTCGTTTCTAAAATTGGCGGAGAAATTGGTAAAATCTGCAAAGGTCAAGTCTTTCAACTATGACCTTTTAGCAGCCAAATTTTCGGCCAAACACTGATTAAAATGCTTGCCGCATGTCTGAATACCCTTTATGTATAAATGTCAAATATTTAGACCCAAAATAGGCTGAGTAGTTTGCTAGACACCGCAACTTATACGCCTGGGCAGCTCGAATCTTCGACCCAAACTTATTAGAAAGCTTGCTTTATCTCTGAATACCATTTATGTAAAATTTCAAATGTTAAGACTAGAAATTGGCTGAGTAATTTGGTAGAGACTGCAGAGATCAGTTTTAATCTTACTTTGACCTCAGTTTTGACTCTTTAACATTTATTTTTCGGGCTCAAGTCAAGTTAAAAGGTTTAATTCATGTCGAAGTAACTTATATCTAAAATTTCAAGTGTTTAAGCCCAAAATTGGTGCAGGAGTTTGGTAGAGTTTTCAAAGGTTAAATCGTTGACCTTAACCCCCTCGACAGCTTAATTTCTGGCCGAACCCCGCTGAAAATGATTTTCCCTAATCTCAATACCCCTTAAATCAAATCTCGAGTCTGTAGACTGAAAATTGACAGATTAGTTTGGTAGGAAATGTACAAACACAGACACACACACAGACATTTTCACTTTTATATATTCATACATTATTGTTTATGTTCTACAATCTTTTTTTATTAAAACATCTTGTACCCAATATATAGCATGAAATGCCGCAAAGACTAAGTTTGTTTTCTTTAATAATTACAAGAAACCTTCTCAACCACTAATCCCTAAGGCTTATTATACATTGCCTTCATTACCTGAAAGTACTTCGTTCAAACTCCTCGGCTTAACGTTCACAGGAAACATGAGTTGGAACAGATACATTGAGAGCATTGTCATGGCCGCTGCGAGGAAGATGGGCTCCCTCTACTATGCTAGAAAGTTACTTACACCTGAAAATAGCCTGCCCCTCTACAAGGCCACCATTCGCCCATTTATGGAGTATTGATGTCACATTTGGGCTGGCGAATCTGCGCCCAGTCTCTCGTTCCTGGACAGGGTTCAAAAGAGAGTCGCCAACCTGATAGGTCTTGAACTGTCGTCTAATTTTCTGCCTGTTGTCCAATCGATGAAATGTTGCATCCCCCTGTCTGTTCTACAAGTATTTTAACGGTGAATGCTCTGCCGATCTACAAACTCTGGTACCCCCTCGATGTAAATATTCCCGACAAACAAGCAACAAAATCCCACCCCTTCACTGTAGAGATCCCTAGATGTAAGAAATCCTTCTACTCTTATAGTTTCTTCCCTAGAACTGCTGGACTTTCGAAGTCCCTTTCGGATTTCTGCTTCCCCAACTATACTGACATGCAGACGTTCGAGTGTAATGTGAACAGACATCTTGCTGCTCAACTCCCTACATAGTAAGCCTGCAACATGTCCTCGATAGTAGCCCCCTACATCAAAGTGGCATTGTGCCTGTTTGGGGTGAAAATGGAATTTTAAAATATATTAGTTAATGTTGAGATTTTTATTGTGTTTTAGTTCAAAACAAATATAAAAACGAGATTGCTTTAGTACCAACTAAAAAAAAACGAATTAACACGTTACTTGATCTGATTGGATGTGAATAAAGAATTCTATCCAATCAAATTGCAGAGACAATAGTTAATTGTCCTCGTTAATTGTCCCACTTAATTGAGCGGTCCGATCAATTAGTTTCCCGTCGGCTCGTCAGGTGGCGCTTTACAAAGACACGTGTGAGAAACAAAAGAAGAGATTAGGTCGAGTGAGAGGGTCGAGGAAAGGTTGTGGAATGAAATTAAATAAGAATAGAAATGAAATAAAAAATCGAATTAAAGAGAAGATGAAAGAATAAAAGATGAGAAACAAAAAGTTAAATAAGTTTTCGTCCATAAAGACAACATCTCTACAGCTTTATTTTTAAACTTTTATTGGGAAAATCAATTCAGATAACTAAATTAGAGCTGACATCTATTCAAAGTAGCCGCCCTTAGCCTCAATCACCGCCTCGCTACGGGTATGGATCTGGGAGCATGCCTTTTCCACAAGTGCGGATGGCGGCAATCAGGCTTGCTTTGGTGTTGTGAGAGGTCATGTTGGTGATTTTCTCAACGTATCATCAAACAAAGCAGTCCATCAGGTTGAGGTTAGGGGATGAAAGAGGCAAGTGAGAGAAAGATTCAAAGTCGGAGAGCTCCTCCTGAAGCCAAGCCTGGATTTCTTTGGACAGGGACTGAAGAACGCTAAAGCTGCATATCAACGTTCTATATCCCCATCACTGCCTCTTCCCCAAAGGTTTGATCCAGTGCTGAGTCCTGCTGCCACACCCATGGTCTGCTTGCGGTCACCTGATAGGAACAATTCCGAAAAACTTTGAAAAAAAGAATGGGAGAAATTGGAATCAGGGGAATGGCTACAAAGATACAAGGACTAACGATAATGAAAACGGCTGAAATATTAAGGAACCAACTTGAATGCGGAGAATAATACACCTGAACAACACGCGTGAGCTAGAGAAACTGCTGCAGAGGCAAAACATGAAGAAGCGCTACCGGGAATGAAGAACAATGAAGCTGCAGATCAACGTTCTACATCCACATCACGCATCCCCTTCCATTGTCCCATCACTGCCCCCCAAAAGTGGGATCCAGTTCTGAGTCCTGCTGCCACATCCATGGTCTACTAGCGACCACCTGATTGCACCACACTCTCGGTACATCCAGGTTACTTCGAATATGTGAGGTGGCTTGATTTGGCCTTCACTTGAAACGACACTAAAGATAACCGTGACTGCAAACTTTGTTTTCATCACCTTGAGCACTCCCTATTAATCGCTGCAAGCGATGGTTCTATTGTCATAAAGAGTTGTACAGCGGCGCTTCTCCGATCTCGCTCGTTGGGCATTGTGTCACTTTCAGATATGATAGTTGGGAGTTGTACACAACTGGCCAAATATTAGATGATCTGAAAAAAAAAAAAAAAAAAAAAACAGTTTTCATCAAACAGAAATGGAATCATGTTCTTTATCTTTCCGCCCTATGATATGTAAAGTACTAGCTGTACAAACCCGGCGTTTCCAGGTCCCCTACTAAGCTACGAAGTCTATTTTGTACTCTGTCAAGGCAGGATAGACTGTTTTTAGCAGCTCCTGCCCAGATGTCGCAGCAGTACTCCATACTTGGACGTACTTGGCTTTTATATAGATAAAGAATTGCATCAGCAGTGAGATATCTTCTGGAGCGGTAGAAGGGTCTCACCATTTTTCCAGCGACCTTGGCAACAGACTTGATATACGTGTTCCATTTCAGATCAGGAGTAAAGGTTTATCCCAGAAGCTTGTGAAAACCTTTGTCCCCCTCGAAGAACAAATGCCACAGAAACGTGTAGAATGCTCCAGGCTGCTATTGGACCATCTTGCATGAATCGTGTATCAGATTATGAGTGGCATAAGAGATTGAAAGAAGGCAGGGAGCCTGTGGGAAATGATGAGAAGCATGGGAGGGGTGATGAAGACAGAACACCACAGTTGTTTGGCTAAATAAAGAATTTCGCCGGGTTGCTTGTTATAAAAGTGCGAATGTATGTGTGTGTAAGAGGACGAATTTTTCATCTACAGACTTGAATTTTGGTATGTAGGGTATTCACATATGTGGAAAATATTTTATTTGGATTGCATCCGGTAAAAGAGCTGCTAGAGGGTCAAAATTAAATATTATCTGCGTCGTGAAACATAAAAGCTTTCTTATGTTAAGAATAAGTAGGTTTGAAAACAACTTTTAAAGCCCCTGTCATGATGGTCTAACGGTTATCGTACTCGATTCACTGTCTGTAGGTTTTGGTTTAGATCTCAGCTCAAGTATCTTTTGTTTTTACTTACAAGAAGTGAACTGGTAGTCACCATTTATTAAGGCTCAGAAGCCACTCAGGAATAAGGTTGTAGTCAGGTGGGAAGCAGGCAGACGGAACAGAGTGCCACGGGCGTGCAGTTTTAAGAAAGAAGCTTTGTTCATGGAATCTACGTTTTGAGTAAGGCACAGATAAAGAATGGGGAAAATTTCTGACAGTAGCTTCGTCTCCTGTAATTGGGTTTCAACCTCTGGAATAAAGATAATTAACATTTATTGTTTTGCGCTCAAATTAAGTTGTTAAGTTAGATCCATATCCAAGAAATCTATATCTAAATTTACAATGTTTGGACCCAAAAATTGGCGGAGGAGTTTGGTAGAGTTCTCAAAGGTCAAATCGTTGAACTTTGGCCCCTTAAAAGCCACATTTCTGGCCGAAAACTGATCACAAAGATTTTCCCAAATCTCCCTACTCTGTATATCAAATTTCGAGTCTGTAGACTTAAAATTGACAGAGAGTTATTGTATAGGGAAATGTACATATACAGACAGACACTTTCATTTTTATAGATATATAGATTTACTTATGTATGTTTTTAAAAACTTGAGGATTATGCAGGCTTTCCCAAAAGGAAGAAACGGGCAATACTAAATTCACTAGCCGGAAATATTATATTCCGGTCACGGAAAGCTTATAAACAGCACCCAATATTATAAAATGGTCACCTATCTGTAAGTGGCCATGCTCCATTCCTCTTAACTTCGTTGACGAAACGAGAAACAGAGTGTCAACGCACTTATACCGTACAGAATTGCTATGAATCTTTTCTCGTGTGTAAATTAGATTATAAACATATGTGCAAATGCTCTTTTTTCTGTTAATATCAAAATGTGTATTATCTACGCTTATCAAATAATGCGTATGAGTAATAATCCGATATGAGATCTAATTCAAACGTAATCATATTAAACGATTGCACGTACACGAAAACCTTAGAATAAAAAAAAAGGATAGAATCAAATGTATTGAGTTATATGAAGCAATATTACTTGGTGACGGTATGACCAATGCACGTCAAGATATCAGAATTTGTTATCTTTATGAGTATTACCTCCTCCTTCTCCTCCTCCTCCTTCTCCTCTACCATCCTTCCTTTTCCATTCCCCCTTTACCCGTGCATGCTCATACTTTCACTACACCGATGAAGACTGAAGGATTGGTCGAAAATTATGTACTTATAAAAAAAGTTTTTACATTTTTTTCATAATATTATTTTGTATTCCTGCACGTCACCAATTGAAAACGAATAAAGGAAAGTTATAAGCTTTTATACTTTTCGTATTCCTTTTTAAACATTTCCATTCATATATATATATATATATATATATATATATATAGAGAGAGAGAGAGAGAGAGAGAGAGAATACTCATAAAAATAACATATATATAAATAACATATATATAGATATATAGATATATATAACTACATAATTTACTCACATAAAATTAATATACGAAAGTATAAATTTATGCGTAAACTTTAAGTATTTACATCAAAAGTGCCCAATACGTAGGTAGAGCTAGTATGTAAGTTATAAAATACATATGGCGATTAAGCTACACTGAATATTCCGCGTTTCATCCACTCTAGGACTCTTCAGGCTTATGCATAAGCCTGAGGAGTCCTAGAGTGCACGAAACGCGGAATATTCGGTGTAGCTTAATCGCCATATATATTTTATAACTTACATATAGATATATATGTATAGATAGATATATAGATATTGTTTTTAAAATATAATTATCCACTGACACGGGTTTCGTCGTCTACAACTCATCAGAGTTGCTGAATCCTTGATGACAAAACATAAACAAATAATCAACGTGACAATAAAATGTATTGTTTTAATGTGTACGTTTATGAGTAATAATCTGATATGAGATCTAATTCAAACGTAATCATATTAAACGATTACAGGTACACGAAAACCTTAGAATAAAAAAAAGGATAGAATCAAATGTACTGAGTTATATGAAGCAATATTACTTGGTGATGGTATGACCAATGCACGTCAAGATATCAAAATTTATTATCTTTATGAGTATTACCTATATATATATATATATATATATATATATATATAGAGAGAGAGAGAGAGAGAGAGAGAGAGAGAGAGATAATACTCATAAAATAACATATATATAAATAACAAATATATATATAGAGATATATGTATAACTACTTAATTTACTCACATAAAATTAATATACGAAAGTATAAATTTATGCGTAAACTTTAAGTATTTATTTCAAAAGTGCTCAATACGTAGGTAGAGCTAGTATGTTAGTTATAAAATATATATGGCGATTAAGCTACACTGAATATTCAGCGTATGCCTGAAGAGTCATAGAGTGGATGAAACGCGGAATATTCAGTGTAGCTTAATCGACACATATATTTTATAACTTACATATATATATATATATATATATATATATATATATATATAGATAGATAGATAGATAGATAGATAGATAGATGGATAGATATTGTTTTAAAATATAATTATCCACTGACACGTGTTTCGTCGTCTACGACTCATCAGAGTTGCTGAATCGTAGACGACGAAACATGCGTACATAAATAAATAATCAACGCGACAGTAAAATGTATTGTTTTACTGTGTACGTTTTCAGCGTCCCAATTGTTTTTTTTTTCTGCGTTTAAATTATTCAAATAAATAATTGTTAATACTTGCTGCATTTTTTACCTCGTTCATTTCCGTATTACGTTTAAGTTATTTTAACGCAATTTTCTTACAAATAAATATACTTTAACAACCATAAGAGTATTTTACAACAGCGATTTACTCACCGCGTTCATTCTTTTTTAATTTATTCTCCATTTTTTAATAAACCTTTCTTAAAAAACATTCATACATTTTCTTCTACACTACCAACATAAATAAATAACCCCGAAAATATGTTTTTTTTTAATTTGCGTTACAAATAAATAATCAACGCGACAATAAAACGTATTGTTTTACTATGCACGTTTTCGCGTTTAAATTAAACGATATATCAAAATTTGAATTTTACTTTAAGTATTATGGTATCTTTTCAGTGCACATTTACCTATAAGTATAGCAAACCACTTATAATTCAATGGATGTAATTTTTTTTTAAATAAACAATTATAAACAGAACGACACATAGAAATCTATCCATATTCTTTTTCATTTTAATATACTTTTATAGAAATGTTTCTGTTATGTCACAAAAAACTATTTTCTTTACGTAACAAGTGTCACGCTCATAGATTAATTCCATAGCTAATACAACATACTGACCCAACGGGTCACGTAGTCTAGTATAGAATAAAAATTACAATGAATTCACTTCATTTTAATAGTTGTTACTTGTATATATATATATATATATATATATATATATATATACTTATGTGTGTCTCAGTTTCTTTCCGTTTCTTGTTTTGCTACGGACACGTCCTTTCCATACCACTTTAGTGGCTCCTGTATTCTTTATGATAAATAAATATTATATTTCATACACTTTACACTACATGTGGTTTCTTTCATTTGTGACCCCTAGCACGGGTCTACAACAATATATATATATATATATATATATATATATATATGTGTGTGTGTGTGTGTGTGTGTGTGTGTGTGTGTGTGTGTGTGTGTGTGGCTGATGAGAGCCTAACATTATTTACGTTTTACCATTAACTGGTCCCCTTTATGTTGGGCCTGAAACCGACGGTACCAATGTTTTTCTGGACTTCTATACGATTATATATATATATATATATATATATATATATATATATATATATAATGAATAAATGACAAGGATTTATATTCCAAATTTCATGATGTTGACCATCTTACAATTTTTTTCCTTTATTTCAGTTGAACAAATAACAATATAAATTATATTATATATATTATATAACAAAATAGTGGCTTGAATTCGAATTTACAATGAAAAAGTCAAGTATCATGATGCAGTTGTGCTATATACACACAAATTCATTTTGAACGCGTTCTTGTTATATCAAAGAATGTACTGTTTATTTTATTTGCTGGGCCTGTCGGTTTATGTGGCAATAAAACTTCTCAAATTCACTTGTGATGTTAGGCTGTGTAAGGTGTTAACTTTGATTGTATTTGTTTGTTTCCGCACGAAAGCAAATTAGACAAAAGTCCTTTTTTTATGTGGGGATAGGGAGAACCAGCTTTCCCGAGAGGGCACTCTGGCAGGGTCACAATTGTCTGGTATGAAGGGTTTCCCCCCACAGTGACCAACACTGATTGCTTCACGAGCAATGGTCTGATATGCGCAGTTTTCCGGACATATTACTTTGATTGTGGCATCTGCAGGATAGATACTACACTTTGACCTTTTTTTCCCAGGCCAAGAAGGTCGGTTCACTTGTTTCTTTCTTTCATTGGATACTTATCGAAGACATTCCGATACAAATTTTATCTAAGAACACTCCCAGTCACATAAAGTAATTTTGTGTGGAATTTCATTAAACTCAACCTAACCGATTCGGAGTCTATAGGGAACGAACTCACACAGACATATGCTTTTTATATAATAATAGAAATAATAATATTCAAAAACGGTGCTGTTCTTGTCCAGTTTTGCGAGATTGGCCTTTTTGAAGCCATTTTTTTTTAATTTTTGCTTTTTTGAAATAGTTTTGCCGTTAACTATTGTATTTGGCCTTTGTTGAAGGCGTTACGTACGGACTAAATATGGAATCAACAAAAAGACCTGGGAGGGAAAAGAGGGTGACGGGGTGGTAAAATACAGGAAATTAAAGTAAAAATGAAAAAACACCCATGAAAAATCGGAGGGAGCCAGCGGAGGGGGGGTCTGCTTTGCCCGGGAGTAAAATACGCTTAAATATGATATTTTAATTCGTCCAGTTTTCGTATATATTGTAATAGAGCCGTGATTTGAAACAAAACATAAAAAAAACTATTTGGGTTCCATCAGCTAGAATCGAAACTGTAGTATTCAAAGCTGATGATGTTACCACAGTACCAATGTAACACGCATATAAACCGTTCAACAATTACAAAAATTAAAAATAAACTAGGATGAAGGTACAATATGTTTAACAATTTTTTTTTAATTGTGAGTTTTAAAAAACAATTTTAACCGGCTAAAAACCGGCTAAAAACGGCTAAGGCTAAAAAACGGCTAAGGCTAAAAGACGGCTAAAAAAGGCTAAAACGGCTAAAAATGGCTAAAACTGCTTAAAAACGGCTAAAAACGGCTTAAAAAACGGCTTTAAACGGCCGGTAAAAAAATTCATTCATTTGAGGCTCCTAGCGCCACTTCTGCAACTTTTAATTACGGAGAAGATCGAAGTTGAATATATGGAAACAGACAGATCGACAAACAGACAGAAATGTAGCTGTTTATATATTAGATTAGAGAGAGCAAGAGAGAAAAATCGAAGGGGAAACATGCGGAATGAGATTGGAAAAGAAAAAGAACGCACCAAAGATATGGAGAGAGAGAGAGAGAGAGAGGGGGGGAGAGAAAGACATCAGTGGATACACAATGAGAGATGGACAGTTAGGCAAATATAAGGACTTAAATGAAAGTAAGGGGGAGAGAGAGGGAGATAGAGAGAGAAGGGGGAGAGAGAGGGAGATAGAGAAAAGAGCCAAAGCTAAATTGACAAACAAAACGACTAGAATGTATAAGTTTATTCAGATCAAAGCTTGTTACGGTTTTTATTTTTAGTTTGTTTATTTTTTTTTTTTTTTTTTTTTTGTATTTTCAAGGGGTCTTTAATCTTAGCGTTTCGTTCCCCACCATTCGTAGAATTGGAACTTCTCTGTTTGCCAACGTGCGCGTGCCGAGATTAACTTAAAACTGAACTTCGTCTTTTCATCGTGAATCGCTTTGCTCAAAAGTACCGTCCGTCGGAAATGACTCGCTTTGACTAATGGCCGGCTTCGTTGACTACAGAAACAGCTATGACGGCCCGAATTTTTATCTGCGTATCAGACATGCAACAACACTGTGTTGTGTTTTCTCGAATTACTTAAATCCCGTCAAACATTTTTATTTTGAATTGATGTAGCTTCGTATCTATTAATATAATACATAAATGAATTCCATTCTCTTTTTTTTTCTAAGTTTCCAGACTTATTTTGTAAAAGCACGCAGAGAAGTGCAACATTTCGGCAATGGTAGAGAGGTTGGAGCCTAGCTTGCAGTTCGGAACCTATTAGGTTGGCGACTCTCTGTTGAACCCTGTTTAGGAGTAAGAGACTAGCAGAAGATGCACCAGCCCGTGTGACGACAATACTCCATATTTAAGCGAATTCTGATCTTGTAGAGGTACAGGATACACTCAGGCGTAAGTAACTTTCTAGCACGGTAGCGAGAGCCCACCTTTCTGCAGTAGTTTTGGCAATGCCCTCAGTATATCTGTTCCAACTCATGTTCCCTGTGAACGTTCAGCCGAGGAGTTTGAATGAAGTACTTTCAGGTAATTTGTCATTAGCCATAGCCATTAGTGGTTGAGAAGGTTTCTTGTAATTATTAAAGGGAGGAAACATAATCTTGTCTGTATTGAATGTTACTATCCATTTTATTTTCCTCATTCCAGTGCAGACTGGAGGTCTTTCTGCCATTTCTTTGGATATGTTTTCATTCGTTTTCCCCTCGTGTCTGTTATAAACTGTGCTGGCGTTAGCAAATATTGTGGCATGGCCGTCCTATAGAGCGATTGGGCTCTCCATTGGGGGAAGCTAAGGCTCTCAATACACTAGAGAATGCCGGGCAGACATGATTGTTTTATTCGTTAAGCATTATTAGATGCCCGGACAACGGCATCCAACCTTGCTGAAAGATTATAAATTTTATTGTTTGGTGAAACAACAATTTGAGGTCACTTTGAGAGATATAACGAAATATTTCGTTTCCGATGCTAACGAGTTTAGCACCCTACCCAGATGTCACGGGATTAACTCTCTCAGTCGTGAGAAACAGGCCTGTGAGAGTTTGCAGAATCACAGGTACACACGGGAAACAGGAGATTTCCCTGAGGTGATGTAATTAGTGGTGACTGGTCCAGCTGGCAGCCCGATTTACCCCGTCACCTGACTACATAAACGAGTCCCAGTTGGAGCTGAGATTTGAGAGAAATCAAATACAATTGAAGAGTCGTCACCCCTCACTTTTCGAACCCTCACTACTGCAAAACCGAGAGTAATTAATCTAATTGGGACTTAGTAGAGTTTGTCAAAATCAACAACTGAACAATTGTATATAAGTTTATATTTTGTACATCTATCTTGAATTAACCAGTAGAATAGAGATAATCGAGTCTGTCTTTCTTTTCTGTGCAAGGATCCCCTGCGAAGGATGGGCACAGGTTACATTGGGGTCCGTGACAGAGGATTGACTCGTATGTGACAAGGAGATCCCTATCAGGGATCACCGACTTTTCACAAAATACCCATCTTAGAGAGGTTATTTATTAATATCAAGAATAATAAAGGTCTAAGGATAGACCCTTGAGGTGCACCCATATTTATATCATTGTTTTGACGTACGACTATCGATGACAGCCTGGATTTTTCTATTAATTAAGAAGGATTTAATTATGTCAAATCTTTCTTAAAGAAGGTAGAAGTTTAAATGTATGGTGAATAGACATCTCATTTATCTACCGAATATTTTAATCGAATGGGCTCCGACGAATTCTTGTAACATAGCGCGGACGCGCGTATGAAAATGCTTGCGGAATGACGTCACACGTAGGAAAAATGAAGACTTTAGAAAGACCATTACATTAGAAGGTTCAGAGGTTCGAGATCACATGATAAGCGAGGATGACACACGAGAAGACGATCACGTGTGAGACGTCGCAGCGGTAACGAGAGAATGAGAAAATACATGCTTTATTGTTGCACGAAACAGTGTGTTCGACTTATTTCTTGTTCTTTGTCTCCTTTGTGACTGAGAAATACGTGTTGCTTCCCGGACAAAGTTACATTCTTGCATTGGTTCGCCTTCGACTTGATTTGGGAATTCCTTCCCTGTTTCCTGCATCCCCGACTGTACTGACTTGATTAAGTTTCAATGTAACGTGAACAGATATCTTGTTTTTCAACTCCCTACTTAGAGAGCCCCTGTAGTATTTTCCTGATTCATCGTCGTCCTTTACAACCTCAGCGATAATTTGCTTTATTTGGATTGACTATGAGTAAAAAAAAATATTAAAAAGAAAAGGTTCTAATTAGTTCAAACACCAAAATATTCTTATGTTATGCCTCCTATTTTTTTTAATCTAAAAAAACACATTGAAGAGCTATGGAGACGGGAGATGTATCATTTAAACGAGTGGCATTTTGTGCTCTAGAATTTATTTTTTCTACATCTATATATCTATAAAAGTGAGAATTTGAGTGTGTGAGGACACTTCTCAACCTACATACTCTACGAGGTTTTTATCTAAGGATTGTAAATTTGGTATATAGGGTATTCAGACATGTGGAAAACTTTTTAATCAGTTTTCATCTGAAAAAAAAAGGTTTGGTAAAAGGTAAAAACTGAAAAATTGGTACGTGAAAGGTCATCGGATTTTCATCTGTTTGTCAATTATTTGCGGCATAATAATTCTGCTGACACACCGGTTCCCGCCAAATCACCAAAGTTAAGTAACGTTGTTGTATTGTTGGTATCATAAGAGGGTACCGATGTATGATCGTCTAAATGGTGCTGTCTATTTGTGATATATTCATATCTAATTGTGTGGCACTATTTATTTGTGCCACTGGTTCTAACAAACTCTGCGGCATGGCCGAGTGGCTATTTGGCCATGTGCGTAGAGATACAAAGAAACGCCTTCCAATAATCCCCTTTCCTAGAGCTCTCTCTTTTTCCTGCACGACCACCATGAAGTGAAGACGCATATTCTGAATCTCCGTAAGTGGGGAGAACACCCCTCCCTCCATACTAGTTAGCTTAGTTAACTTTGAAAAGCCTATTTTCCAGTTTTTAATTGTAAAAGTTTTTGTAATATATATTTTATAAAATAAAATAGTTAGTTATGCTTTATATATATTACAATTGTGTCGCGTGTCGATTTTCGTGTGTCTGCCATAAATGCCTTCATAAATGCCTTCATAAACGCCTTCATTGAAACAACGAAACAGTTTGGAAAATGAAGAAAGAAAATTCCAGTCAGAATGCCACCAGCAGTGAGGAGGTCAAGACGTTTCCTGAGAGAAGAGAGAGCCACACAGCACATCCAACATCTCAGGTATGCTTTTCTTCTTATAGACTCTAATGACGGCCATCTTCATATCTTCCCGAGACCGCGTTAAGACATTTACTATAACACGTCTGTTGGTCACACATCAGTGACCGGCGGATAGTGGTATAATTGTTCATATGCAGTAGTGTGTGTGTGTGTGTGTGTGTGTGTGTGTGTGTGTGTGTGTGTGTGTGTGTGTGTGTGTGTGTGTGTGTGTGTGTGTGTGTGGTACATGTATTTTGGACATACCTTAACTTCATGCGTCCTTGATCTTGTCAACCTGGAATTCATCTTGTTAAATGGTAGAAATTACATAAAGAAAGGGCTTCTATCATTTAGCCCCTAGCATAGGGAAAATAATAATCAAAGAACAAAATATCAAAACAGATCCTGGTTAACCGTTTTTCCTTAATCCTTAAATATTTCAACAAAATGAATAAGTTTAGAGAAAAAAAAAGTGTACATATTTATTTAACGCATTTTTAAAAGTGTATATATAGACATTGAACAACCCAACCTTCCCATACACACACATATGTTTGTCCTTCCCGATATGAGTAGGATTCAAACACTGTTTTCTTCTCATTTTCGTATGGTCTATGATCGTTTTCTTTTCTTGCATCTTTCCTTTTAATATCTTGAAGATGTCTTCTGAAATAGGGACGAAACGTTGATTATTTCATAATTTCATTCGGTTTTTCTTTTTTCAAAACAACATAACGTCAACCATCGCTGGTATTTTTATTATATATATATATATATATATATATATATATATATATATATATATATATATATATATATATATATATATATTGTGTACAGAAAGTTGTTAGTTGCGACAGATCATTGGTACCGTCGGTTTCAAGCCCGATAATAAGGCCCGTTTAAGGTATCCTTATCAAGCTCTCTTCAGCCAATATTCGTCCAATATTGGCTGAAGAGGGCTTGATAAGGATACCTTAAACGGGCTTTATTATCGGGCTTGAAACCGACGGTACCAATGATCTGTCTCAACTAACAACTTTCTGTACACAAAATATAAATACGCTCTTACAATTTGGATTTTCCTTTTAATTGAGCACTCTGCTGGAATTCTTTTTCCAAAAAAAACTAATCATATATATATATATATATATATATATATATATATATATATATATATATATATATATATATAATATGGTTGACGTTATGTTGTTTTGAAAAAAAAAATATATATAGTGTAATTTATACTTTCTTTACAGAAACAAAGTATAATATATATATATATATATATATATATATATATATATATATATTATACTTTGTTTACAGAAAGATTTTAGATGAGGCAAATCATTGGTTCCGTCGGTTTCAACCCCGATTATTAGGACTGTTTTAGATACTTATATCAAGCTCCCCTCAGCCCATACTCATTTTCTTTTTCCAATTTTCCTTATAATTGAGCACTCTGATGGATTTCTTTTACCAAAAAAACTTATTATATATATATATATATATATATGTATGTGTGTGTGTGTGTGTGTGTGTGTGTGTGTGTGTGTGTGTGTGTGTGTGTGTGCCGGTTACGTGGTTAATCAAAGACGGATGAGAATGTTATTTGCAGTTCGACTAATGTTTTTGTTTCAAGTTTAATTATTTTTACACACGCGTGGGTTGTTCGTGCAATAAAATCCATTACGTAACATTAACTCTCACAGCAGCTGTTTCATGCAATTTCAATTATCAAGTGGGACTCAACGCGTCTGATAGTTCTTTACGCTCCAAACGTAATTAATTATATCTTTACCGTTAAAGAGAATGAATTGCGAAGAATAGATTTCGTACTCGGTGCGAGATCGTTCAGATTGTCCCCCCCCACACCCCACCCCTTGGGCCGTCACTCCTTCGCACTCAGCCGATGTGCGGCTGATGTGTTGCGCGTGGAGGCTTCCCATCATCACTTTGTTCGATCGATTAGTCTCGATTTTCTTCTTGTTGTTGTTGTTGTTGTTGTTGTTGTTGTTGTTGTTGCATGAAATAATCGATTAATGCAGTGAATAAGCGAGATGTCACGTGATCTTTTGAAATCTGAAATTTTTTGCGTGTCGTTGAAGTAAAGTGGGTTTCCCATCTGTTGCGGTGGGGGTGGGGCGCAGATTAAATTGGAAATAATGTTAACGATAGATAGATGTGAATACATTGAGATGGAGAGATAGATTAATAAATAGATAAGTCAATAGGTACATAGAGAGATACATAGATGAATAAATACGCACAAACGTGAATATATATATATATATATATATATATATATATATATATATATATGAAATAGAATGGAGGTGGAAGGACCTGAATACTCAACGTTTCGCCCGATTTATTCGGGCTTTTTCAAGAGGGATAGTCATTGACGAGAGGGTTTGGGGCTATATATAATGATGGAGGAGAACAGCGTGTTTTCCTTTATATCTGTTGTGTCTGCTCAAATAATTCACAAGAATACGGAAAATAAAGGTATAACAATAATATATTAGGCAGAAAAGTTATATACATATTTACATGTCTTCAGATATACTTCAATTGTAGATATTCCGGCAGGTGGCGTGTTGCATGTCTTAATGGAGGCAACATAGGCGTTTTGCCTATTTGGCGGTCGTTGCAGAGCTCTCCCGGTATTGATCATTGATCCCTTTGTATATCTCACTCACCTATCTATGTTAATTAGTGGGCGTCTCCACAACAATATCCCTCTTGAAAAAGCCCGCATAAATCGGGCGAAACGTTGAGTATTCAGGTCCTTCCACCTGCATTGTATTTCATATCATTGGATTTAATCCAGCTCAACAATCATTTATATATATATAGTTTCAAAAAAATGCTATTCTTGCCATTCTTCTCATCAGAGGACAGAAAGAAATCAGGAAACACCCACACACACATACACACACACATACACACACACACACACACACACACATATATATATATATATATATATATATATATATATATATATATATATAGTAATAAAATAACAACTCCATAACTTTTCTGAGCATCAATATCATAAATAACAATGATCATCTAAGTTTTAAAGTTCATCGGAAAGTAACGAATAAAAATGATTACAGTTTTATTCTCATCACGATGATAAAGTAAAAAGAGGTATTCTAAGAGGATTTTTTCTTAGGGCCCTGAGAATATGCAGTGAAGAAAACATCAAGGAAGAATTTGAGTATATCGAACGTACATTCATGAACTTACAATACCCTCAACATTTTTAACAAATACAAAAAGGAAAGCACTAAAAATTTACCATAACCGAAACCGAGAAAATTCCCTAAATAGCCAAACATACGACAGACAATTAACATTACCAACTAATAAAAACAACGACACAATCTATAAAAACCTAAATAAAACATGCATTAAAATAACAAAACTAAACTCTTTAACAATTAGGGATCTAACACGTAAAATTATGACTAATACCAACATTAACACCAAAGCCGGAATATATTCCATACCCTGCCTTGATTGTGGAAGAATATACGTAGGAGAAACTCAACGTAATTTAAATAAAAGAATATATGAACACAAAAGAGATGTAAAAAACAACAATAAACTCAACGTCATATTTTGTCACATCATGGAGAACGACCACCATTTTGATTTTAACAAAGCAACTTTCCTTAAACACATACATAACAGATCCACACGACGTTTAATTGAATCAAATATAATATCCCATTCCAGCAATATAATTAAGCAAAGAAAAGGGTGTTTTTCCACATTGTCCCTTTCTGTCGAAAATAATTATTAAAGAGAACAATTTAGACACAGGGTAAACTCGATATATATATATATATATATATATATATATATATATATATATATATATATATATATAAATATATATATATATATATATATATATATAAATATATATATATATATATATATACATATAAACCCATTCGTAATTTCACTTCATTATTTTTATTTTATTTATTTACTCTATTTTATTTTATCACTGTCTATTTTTAGACCAGTCTAATCACCTCCTATTCTTAGTTATAGACGCCATCTACAGTTACTACGCTATTTTATCCCAATTCAATCATCTCTAATTTTAAAAAAATCCCTTCTCGTTTCATTTTATTTACTTAATCTATCACGGTTATACTTCCAGACGCAATCTTTTAAATCTCTACGATATTTTAACTTTTGGACGTAATCCACTACGCTAGTTTACTCTAATTTATTTTCTCTCATAAAATGTATATAGGTATATAGACATCGAATTTACATAGGAAAACACGCTGCTCTCCCCCATTATTATATATAGCCCCAAATCTTCCAACTCTCTCGTCAATGACCATCCATCTTTAAAAAGCCCGCATAAATCGGGCGAAACGTTGAGTATTCAGGCCCTTTCACCTCAATTTTATTTCATATATATATATATACATATATATATATATATATATATATATATATATATATATATATATATATATACTTCGTTTAGTCACATAAATTAATATACGAAAGTATAAATTTATGCGTAAACTTTAAGTATTTATTCAACAGTGCTCAATACGTATGTAGAGCTAGGTAGTAAGTTATAAAATATATATGGCGATTAAGCTACGCAGAATATTCCACGTTTCATCCACGCTAAATATTTTGTGTAGCTTAATCGCCATATATATTTTATAACTTACTATATATATATATATATATATATATATATATATATATATATATATATATATATATATATATATATATTGGGGACATTTTTTTGACGTATAATCGATAAGAAATACTACAAAGTCTGAAATCTAATCTCCAAAACCAGTATGTAGCTCAAAATTATTTGAACCGAATGAAGGGGGAAAAACGTATGAAAAAGGGGGATGAAAAGAATTAAATTAACGAAGATATCTTTCGGTCGATTCTTTTCAACTGTAACATCGGCGGGTTTAAGAGATAAAAAATAAATAAATAATATCGAGGTCTAAAGACCAAAATTAACGAATGAAGGGGTGGAATTAATAAATGAAGTTTGGAGAGACGGAGAAGCATTCTCAAACTACACCCATAAGTTCTAGATTATGGGTGTGTTCTTTTTGCTTACACAGAGTTGGTTTTCGTAAAATAATCGTGACCGCTTCGAGAATTTTCAAATATATATATATATATATATATATATATATATATATATATATATATATATATATATATATATATATGAATGAAAATGTATAAAAAAGAATACGAAAAGTATAAAAGCTTATAACTTTTCTTTATTCGTTTTCAATTGGTGACGTGCAGGAATACAAAATAATATTATGAAAAAAAATTAAAAAACGTTTTTTACAGGTACATAATTTTCGATCGATCCTTCAGTCTTCATCAGTGTAGTGAACGTATGAGCATGCACGGGAAAAGGGGAATGGAAAAGGAAGGAGGATGAGGAGGAGAAGCAGGTATAGCCAATGAGAAGGTGCCACGTCAGTTTTAAATATATATACATATAAGTACGCACATACACACATGCACACAGTACATATACACATATAAACGAAAAATTAAAAATTAAACGGTAAATAAAAATGAGAAACGCGCCTTTAACTGTCCAATCTTTTGAATTCTAACGATATTATTTATTCCAAGAGAGAACAAGAATTCAAAGGATATAAAACGTTATGAGGAGAAACGCTATGATGCTCATTTGTAAATCAACGGCTATTTCTCGTTCGAAAAAGAACGAAAACGTCGTTTCTAAATTCAACCGTTTTAAGACAGAAACGAAACGCTACTTTGTATTAATGTATATATTAATATGTACGTACACATACGTATACAAACAAATACTCGCATGTAAAAATATATACGTATATATGCAAATATATATATATATATATATATACTCGGGTTTTTTTTATATTCAAAAGTAATGGACTAATGAATTCAACGAGGTTGTTAGATAGTGCTCAATAAAAAGAGCTGATAATACTTGTTTATTGTTATATAAACATGCTCACATCCCGCTGCTACAAATAGCCACTTGTTTCAATCAAACAACAGATATCATCAGGCAGCGACTTGACTATTCAAAAGTTCAATGAATAATGGGTTATTCATTGAACTTTTGAATAGTCAAGTCGCTGCCTGATGATATCTGTTGTTTGATTGAAACAAGTGGCTATTTGTAGCAGCGGGATGTGAGCATGTTTATATAACAATGAACAAATATATATATATATATATATATATATATATATATATATATATATATATATATACACCTTTTTTGTTGTTTAAATTTCATTCAGAAAAACAAATTTTCAGAATAGAAATTTATTGTTTGAATAAAGAATACAATTCAGATTTTTTTTTCCTTGACCCATGGATTTTCGATGTAGGCTCATCTCTTCAGAGGAAAGTCATTAACAAATATTAAATCTAATTCGAACTAATTTTTCTATTTAACACATACAAAGAAAACATCTTTAAAAATTAATACATATTTAAGGGACGTTGAAAAAGAAAATAGATGAAATAAGGGTAGGAACAATGAAATGATATGAATTTATGGTATCCGGGTGTCGGGGTACTCCTTGTATAGAATAGTATATTGTGGTTAAAGTCCGAGTTTTTTTAATAAATCCAGTTGTAGGGAGATTCTAATTGATTTTAAGGTATTTTTGTCGTTTGTTATACTCCTTTGAGTATGGAAAGTCCGGGGTGTAACCCTCTTCATTTTTTGTTGTATGAAGTGTCCCATAGAAGCTATTTTTGTTAAGTATCCATTGGAAGCTATATTTCTTATGTAGATCAGAATCATATATTAAAAACCTCCGTAAAATCTTTGATAAAAGCTTAGGATAGCTGGAGATTACTCAAGTCAAATATGTTAATGGTGGACTTCAATAACTACGAGAAACCTCAACCACCAATAGCAATGGCCAAAGACTCTTTATATGAAAGTACATCTTTTAAACTCCTCGGTCTAACGTTCACACGAAACATGAGTTGGAACAATTACATTGATAGCATTGCCAGGACCGCTGCGAAGAAGGTAGGTTCTCTCTACTGTACTAGAAATCTACTAATGCCCGAAAATATCCTGTACCTCTATAAGGCCACCATTCGCCCCTGTATCGAGTATTGTTGTCATATTTAGGCTGGTGCATCTACCATAAGTCTCTCGCTCCTAGACAAGGTTCAAAAGAGAGTCGCCAACCTGATAGGCCCTGAACTGTCATCTAAGCTTCAGCCTCTGTACCATTGACGAAATGTTGCATCCCCCTACCTGTTCTACAAGTACTTTAATGGTGAATGCGCTGACGAACTGCAAGCACTTGTACCCCCTCGACGTAAAAAAAACCGACAAACCCGACAAGCAGCTAAGTCCCATCCCTTCACAGTAGAGATCCCTAGATGTAAGAGAGCCTTCTACTCTAGTAGTTTCTTCCCTAGAACTGCTAGACATTGAAATTTCCTTTCCGGGTCCCTGCTTCCCATACTGTACTGACATGCAGAAGTTCAAGTATAACCTGAACTGACATCTTGCTGCCGAACTCCCTACATAGTACCCCTGATGCTTATGTCCCTGATAGTATCCCCCTACATCAAAGTGGCAATGTGCTTTGTTTGGGGTGAAAACGTGTATGCAATAAGATAAAGTCTAAATCAAAGTATGGTAAAATTATATTTTGAGAATTTTCTCTTGTGTCGCTAGTTAGGGGGGGGGGGAGATACAAACAAAAACAGTGAAAATGAGATAAAGACCCAATAGAAAGGTAAATAGATAGAAAGAAACAAAGCGGCAAAAAGAAAGTCCGCACTTCTATTTTTTTCAAAAACTGCAAATTAAAGCTCAATTTAATGTAACTGTTTAAACAACCTACACCTCATTTGATTCACCTTTTATTCCTCTATAATTTTACCTGTTCATATTCGACTTTTAATTGAAATATTCTAGTTCACGTCAATTTAAAAAAAATAATTCAAATTGAGGAGGCAAAAAGAAGGTCTGCAGCAACAAATTCGCTTAAAACCAGCTTAAATTATTGCCCCTAAATCAGTTTAAATATCCACCAACAGGCAACAAAGTATCTCTAATCGTAATTGCTGTTGTTCCAGGTTATACAACGTAACATTTAGTCCATATACCACGACTTTCTGTTACTGATCGTCAGGAGCTCATTAGTTTCCACCGTTCTGGTTTATCCAATCGAGAAATCGGCCGCAGATTTAAATGGGATGAGAAAACGGTACGAAAGACTTTGCAAAAGCACCAAAACACTGGTTCTTATTCGTAATGCCCCTAAATGTGGTCCTACTTTAATTATTCTAACAGGGAAGACAATGCTAGCAAGATCCGCAGCCTAAGAAACAGTTTTGAAACTGCTCCTCAAATCCAACAACAGTGTAGTCTTGTTAAAAAGTGCTCTCTTTCTACTGTCAAGAACAGATTAAATGAATTTAATTTGCGAGGATATGTTGCAAGACACAAACCAATAACTTTTGTAAAGAACAGAACGCGCCGCCAGGACTTCGTCAGATGCAATGGAGATCATGATTCTTCATATTGGTCAAAAGTGCTTTTTAGCGACGAAATCAGGTTCAACAGGCTTGGCAATGATGGAAAGCAGTACGTCCGTCGGAGGAAAGGTGAAAAATTTTATCCTACGTGCTCAGTTTCAACACTGCAAGGTGATGGAAGTTCAGTTTTTGTGTGGGACGTTATTAGTACCATTTGTCCAGGGCCTATAGTTCGCTTGCAAGGTCGAATTAATTCGACCAAGTGCATTAATATGTTGACTGAGCATTTTTTACCCTACTTTGGTCGGAATTTGGATGATAATCCCATCTTCATGCAGGATAATGCTCCCATTCACGCAGCTGGCAATGTCAAGAGGTTCCTGGAAGAGCATGATATTTCGTGTTTGGATTGGTCTACACAATCTCCAGACCTCAAACCTATCGAAAACGATAGATATCGAAAACATTACACCAGGCAACAGCTACGCAATGATAAAATTTATAATTTGGAAGACATTTGGACAAAAATTAAAGAAAAGTGTCCTTTTCCCGGAGTATTGCTGCAGTCTAATTCAAGGAATTCCCAAAAGATTGCAGACTTTCAAATTGCAGAAGTGTTATGCTACTAAATATTAATTAGTCCATTGTGTTCCTGTTTTATTTGTGTTGCATTAATGTCCTAAAGTTACATTTAACTAATTTAATTTAAATTTTCCTTTGTGCGGATTTTCTTTTTGCCTCCTCAATTTGAAGTTACTTTTTAAATTGACTTGAACACTAGAATATTTCAATTAAAAGTCAAATATGAACAGGTAAAATTATGGAGTTATAGGTTGTTTAAAAAGTTACATTAAATTTAGCTTAAATTTCGGTTTTAAAAAAACTACAAGAGCGGACTTTTTTGCCGCCTGTATAATATATATATATATATATATATATATATATATATATATATATATATATATATATATATATATATATATTACATTAAAATTTAGGTATCCCTACACGTCCATGAGTAGTTTTCAGTCTACTAGTTATGAGTGATGTTGCTTTTACAAAAGTTTTTCATGAATAAAGTTCACAGAAGTTATAGTTTGGGGAGCAATCAAATAACATTAAATATATATATATATATATATATATATATATACTTGTAAAAGTGCCCGTCGTTGACAGAGTTCAAAAGCAGCCTTCAGAAAAAGGACTCTGATTTATGAAAGTATGATAGGTTATGAAAAGGAAGGGTTGTAAAGAGATAGCTTCGAATTTGGGGGTATCAAAACCGAAGCAAAATATGATGAAAGTAAAAATAAAATAGATAAACGCCATAATTTATTATACCATACCTGTTCACACTGAAACATACATCACAATATTCTGTGGATCTATATTAATAAATCTTGTTAAACTTTTTGACATATTTCCATTCTATGGAAGTCAGGCGCGAACGAACACCCCATAATTATATTATACCATATTTCTTCAAATTGAAACATAATTATCAAAGTATACTTACGCAGATAGATATGAAAAGTTTTTATTAAAGTGTGTGCCTATTTCCATTCTATGGAGGCCAGACGCGAACGCAGACCCCACAATTTTATTATACCATCCCTATTTAAGTTAAAGAATACTTATTAAAGTATTCTTATGTACATCTATATCAAAAACACTTGTAAACGTTTTTTTTTAATTTCTAAATTTTATCTTTCCATACTTTGTGGACCAGGCGCGAACGCAGACCCCACAATTTTAATGAACCACCGTTCTGCAGGATCAAACATATCCATTCCTGTGTCTCGGTACATCTTCTATCATTATATGAAATCAGTTTTTTTTTTTTTAAATAGTCAACCATATAGGAGCCTATTCGTGACCACACACACACACACACACACACACACACACACACACACATTCAGCTTTATATATATATATATATATATATATATATATATATATATATATATATATATATATGGTGGATTCTCTCATCGAAGACGATGAATGAGGGTGCAGTATGCAATCTTCAGCAGCTCCCAAGATCTGTGACACCACATGCGTAATTGCAATCCTGTAGACGTCCGGCACACTCCTCCGCAGATGGTGAACTTTCATATGCTCGTAGGTCAAAGATGCCTTCTCGAATGAACAGATAACCCTTCTTTGCTGAGTGCTCTGAAACTACAATGGCATACATATTCATTTTTAGGTGGATGTTTCTTGTGGTTTGCCTTCATATTTGCACGAAGGGTGTCCCTATGACAAAGGCGGTTATGTTCAAATTCTTTGGTCCCCAGGAAACACGTCTTCCTCCATTTTCTGCGATCCCCTGCTGCACTCTCCCAGGAACTCAGAGAAATTCCACAACGTTTCAGGTTGTCTTTTAGTTTATCTTTGTAACGAAGCAGGGACGCCCTATTGGACGGACAGAATTTGTCAGTTGCCCATAAAAAAGTTTCTTTATATATGTGTATATATCAGTTTAAAGAATATGATTGTTTATTTATTTATTTTTTATTAGCGATTCTGTAATATTTTTCTTTGTTCTTTTCACTCTTAGGAGAGAAGTTATTTGCCCTTTGTTTGCATTTTAATCGACCCACATTTTTAGCACGTCATATTTGTAATTATTAATTCCTGCAGATTGTAGGCACTTACACTTAAGTGGAACTATGTCTTGCTTGCATGAAGGAACGGCATAAGAAACCAAGAGACTGGATATAATTTCACACAATTTCATATAGCACATTCCTCATTCAATTGAGAAAATATTGGGTAAAGTTTTACAACTCATCGCTTTCCGTTTGCCATTAATCTTTGGACTATTTACACCTTAATCCTGCGAGGGGCGTGCAATAAGTAATGCCCCTGACCCACTTCCAGTTAACTGATCTAGCTGAAATTTTGCATGTGCAATGATTTATATCTCTATGGATTATGTGTCAAATGACAGCTGTAAACTAATCGTGGTTTCTGTTTTGCAGGTGTTTGAACTGAGTCAGGTTTAAATAGAGCCTGTTGAATATCAAGCAGTGATCCCGTTTCTGTATTTGAAAGGACGCACATCACAAGAGACTTTTCATGAAATGAAAGAAACTTATGGCGATAATGCCCCATCATATGACCTTGTAAAACGCAGGCATCGTGAATTCAAACTGGTGGAAAACATGTGGAAACAGCTCACAGACTTGGTCGTCCCCCCCCCCTTCTGCCATTCTGTCTGTCAAGTTGAGGCTGCCATTTTGGAAGATTGGGGCATTACTATTTGCCAAATAGCCCAAGATGTCAAGATTAGTACAGGGTCTGTTGAAACTATCATTCATGACTATTTACATATGCATAAGGTATCTGCTAGATGGATTCCCAGGTTGCTCACACCATTCCAGAAGCGAGAACGCGTCGAGTGCTCGAAGATGAATTTGCAGATGTGCCAAGAAGATGAGTCAAAGTTTTTCGTTGGCCGTTGACCCCGAAAAGGGTTCATTCGTCCATTGGAAGGTCTTGTTTTTAATTCTTTAGGGAGACTAGCCGCCCTCCTCCCCAAACAAGTCTTGTGGGGGAACCAGTTTAGTCGTTGGTGACCCGACCATTAGGCAGGTAGTACTGAGTTACATCGTACCAGTAGCATATGACATGACCTGACCACATATATATATATATACACATACATACACACACATACACACTTACATATATATATATTATTCCAAATTGGAATTCATTTTTTTAGATGAGCGTTATATGTTAATTTTATTTTTATTTCGGACTATTAGTCTCATCTTTATTAGTTGTTGTTTTTGGATCTTTTTATTGGTTCACAACGTTTCGGCCAACTTCCTCTGGCCTTCGTCAGGTGGTAACCGCGACGGATAAGAACTTCGAATCTCCTAACTGCATTCTCAGCCATTGTACGGGCCCGACTATGGAAAGATCAGATAATAAATAAACGTGGATTTATAAGATCAAAGAATCCAACCTTGATCGCCCTTCGGGGCCCGTGGCGCAGTTGTAAGAGACGTTGAATCTCTACGGTTCCAGATGAACATTGTCTGAAGATAGCGGTTTCAATCCCACCCAAAGCGTGCCAGAGGTAATTGGTCAAAACTGTGGTGAGACGACAACAACTACGGATGGCAATGATGGCTGAGAATGCAGTTAGGAGATTCGAAGTTCCTATCCGTCGCGGTTACCACCTGACGAAGGCCAGAGGAAGTTGGCCGAAACGTTGTGAACCAATAAAAAGATCCAAAAACAACAACTAATAAAGATGAGACTAATAGTCCGAAATAAAAATAAAATTAACATGACCTGAGAGAGATATATATATATATATATATATATATATATATATATATATATATATATATATATATATATATATATATATATATATATATATATATATGTTCGATACTTGTCAAAAGTTTAGCTATACTTGTTCACGGATAACTTTTGTGCACGGTAAAATATTTATGAAATACTAAAAAATATTCAAATGATTAATAAATAAAATTATTAAAAATAATAATAATAAAAAATAATTATATATATATATATATATATATATATATATATATGCACTGATGATTCCCGAACGACTGAAACACTAATGCCTGTAGGTATTTAATAATTATTATATATAAATAATTATATATATATAATTATTATATATATATATATATATATATATATATATATATATGTTTAAAGAAAAAATAGAAAAAACCGAATGAAATTATTAAAAAATCAACGTTTCGTCCCTGTTTCAGAGGACATCTTCAGGATAATTGAAATAATATATATATATATATATATACACACACAACTGGGTACACATAGCATTGTAGGCATTATTTTATCTATTTCTGCATGAATGCATAATCGGCACTGTGGGTCCGGTAGATGTTTCGCGCTTTGACGAACGAGGTAAAGAAAAAAGTCGTTTTTTTTTTCTCTTTTTAAAATCTCGTTGAGTCAAACGAGAATATCGAATAATGAGAATGAGGCAAAGTCGTAGGAGAGGCGATGAGAGAAGTGGAGGAAGGGGTTGATTGCGACGCAGCTCAATACGGGTGGAGGGAAGGGGCGACAACCGTTGCGCTTGATCATCGCTACATTATTCAATGAATTTGATGTTTTTATCCTTTCTACCTTTATCTTCTTCCCCATTTTTTTTTTGTTCATTTTTATTCACTCTTTTAAGACGTCGTTCGTTGATCGTTAATTTTGTGATTTTGATTTTTTTAAAACTTTTGTTGCGCCTTAGTTGGTCTATGAGGAGTTTTGTCCGTCGGTATCATTTTTTTTTCTGTGTGTGTGTTTTACGTTACCAAGGCCACTTAGACGTAATGAGCTACTATTTAAGCTTCTGCCAACGAAACATTATTAAGATGCTTTGCTGTAATTTTTTTACTTATGAATCACCACTTACCGTGTTAGATATTTTATCTCACCTGCTTTTCGCTCCATGACAGTGGCAAACAAAACAATCACAACAATGGCTTACCTTAAAATTCAATACAAATTTTATTAGATTTTCGGTTGCAAAAAGGAATGTTCGTTTGCTTCTGTAAACAGGGCTGTTAACAACCTCAACAGGCGATAGCCTTTCATCTTCAAGCAGGTTCATCTGTCTTCGAAGCTATGAGTTTTCAGCCGTTTGAAAGGTGTCGATATAATGCTTTCTGATGTAAAAGGATTCAGTTCTCGCACTGATAGGATATTACAGAAGTTCATAATTAATGTTCATGTAGGAAAAGTCCTCGATAACAGGTCGGCAATTCAGACCTAAAAAGTCTCTAGCGGACTTAAATAATAATTAATGAGCTTAATTATTTAGGCTTGAGATAAAAGCCTCATAGAGACGAAAGTTGGAGGCTCTATTAGTGCCTTATGCGGTGGGTGAGTTTCAAAGCCCAATCTTGTGCGGTTGGCTTAAAGAAACTGAACAAAGACGCAATATAAAACAAAACGCAAAGCGAATCACTTCGCAGAAAATACAATCGACTGATTTGATTGATCAAAAACAAATACAATGGGAGGCATGATGTAATTGTCTAATTTTTAAAAACCAAGGCCCGAAAGACACTCAAGCATAAGTGCTAATGAATGTAAGATGCTTGTGTATAAATCGTTAATGGTGTAAATTAGGTAGAATTTGATTATTTATGGGAATGGCTAAACAGAAACTTGTTTATGTTAGATTTGAAGGCTACCATTTTGTATTCAACCAGGAAACAGGCCTGCAGAACAGTGTTCGAAGGGCGAACAGTTCTGGGAAAGAAGCTTTATTCATGGAATCTGCGTTTAGATTTAGGCACAGATAGATAGTGGGGGAAATCATATATAGTGGTTGTAGCATGTCGAGTACATTTTGTAAAAGTTTGGCAAGGGCGTTACATTTAAACTCCTGCATTCAGTCAGTGAACACAGCATTCCAAAGTCTAGCTGTTCGAAGAAAGAAACTATTAGAATAAATTTGGGGGCATTTAGCGACCTCAACAGTGAATTTTGTTGCTGAGCGAGTTTGTCTTGGATATGCAGGTTGAGGGGGCACACGTGCAATGAATTCATCAGAGAAATTTCATTGAAATACTTGTAAAACAAGCACAGAGATGCAACATTGCGGCGATGGGACAGGGGTTGGAGAAAGAAGGAACTATAAAATTAGAGATCCCTTTATGGACCCTATCCAAGAGGGAGAGGCTAATAGTAGATGCACCAGACCAGATATCGAAATAATACTCCATGCATGGGCGAATTGTGGTCTAATACAGGTACATGAGACTCTCAGGTGTGAGTAGTCTTCTAGCACGATAGAGGCAGTTCACCTCATTTGCAGCAGCCTTTGCAATGTCCTTGATGTATTTGTTTCAGTTCATATTGCCCGTGAATGTTAAACTGGAAAGTTTGAAGGAAGACCCCTCAGGCACGGTGTTACTTGTCATGAATGTCGGTGGTTGGAGAAGCATCTTGTAATTGTTGTTTTATCCAATTACCAGTTAGTGTTACCATCCATTTGCGGCCTTATTCCACTACCGTCTGGAGGTCATTTTCTAACGATTCAGTCACTGTCTTGGATGTGTGTACATCCGTTCTTTCCTCTTGCATTTTATACAACACTGAATCATCGGCAAATATACCCATCTCGGACACAATATTATCAGGTAGTTCGTTAATGCATACCAGGAATGATAACTGTCCAAGGATCGACCTCTGAGGCATTCCCGCATTAATGTTATACTGTTTGAATGCACGTTCATCAATGTATGTATGGCCCTATTGTCTAAGAATGATCTAATTATATTTAGTATTCGTTCAGTTATACCGCACGATTTAATTTTCATTAGGAGCCTTTCATGCCAGGCTTGTCAAGGGTCTTTGATATATTAAGTACTACAGTCCTGGCTTCGTCCGTCTTATCAAGTGCATGGTATATGCGTTCAGGGATGACTGTTAAAATATCTGCACTAGAACCACATTTCTTGAATGCATATTATTTGTCAGAGGAAAGATTAGCCTTTATGAGGTGGTAAACTAGTGTTCTTTTTGTTTTGTTTTTTACATGGTAGTCACCACTTACCAAGGCCCGGAAGCCACTCGGGGATAAGGGTTATTGTGTGTACAGTAATCAATGGGATAATATCGTAGTAATCGTTAGTAATGGAGATTTGATAACGTGTATTACTTAAGGGGGCAGTTTATCAGGAATTTGTTTATGTTAGACTTGAAGGCATTCCAAGTTGTAGTCAGATGGGAAATAGGCAAACGGAACAGAGTTCCACAGGCGTGCAGTTCTAAGTGAGAAGCTTTGTTCATGGAATCGACGTTTTGATTTAGGCACAGATAAAAAGTGGGGAAAATTATTGACAGTGGTTTCAGTTGGACGGGTGTTTTTCGTGAAATATTGGCGAGGGGGGGCAGAGATTGGAGCTCATTGTTTAATTGATTAATGTCTTAAAGATTTTAGTGAAGAAGAGGAAGAGACTGATTGGACGAAAATTGAGAGGCTCGGTCCTGTCACCAGAATTCGTGTACACAGAGACCATCTTTCAGCTATTATGGAAGCAAGTATTTGTTGTATAGTAAAGTGCGGGGGAGGGGCTAGCTCAGCTGAGCATTTCTTAATTTTTTTATGAATGTTTTACCTTTAGAAGCCATAGAGTTTAATCTTAAAGGAGAGTATAGATTTGATTTTTCAACAATTTCTCCCACGCTCTATCTGTGTCTAAATCACAACGCAAATTCTATATCTTCTCTTATTTTGTCATTTAGTCCTCAGATTCCATATTTCTGACAAAGAGGAAAGAGTTATTGTTTTCTGAGTCACACACTATTCCAACTAACAGCTATCGTTGGCAAATCGTTTGTTAGATATTGGCAGGCAAACCTGAGAAGAAAAAAACTCGATGGGCTGCACACACGCAAATGGATTCACTGTGAAGAATGCTGGACTTTCCACAATTGATTTACGGAATGCACACCCACATTAATTTTTTTTTCTTACATGGAGTTCACCACTTATCAAGGCCCAATAGCCACTCAGGGATAAGGGTTATTGTGTGTACAGTAATCAAAGGGATAGTGTAGCAATAGTATTGGAGAATTTGTAAGGTGTCATTACTTAGGGAGGGGCGGTTCATCAGGAATTTGTTTGTGTTGGACTTGAAGACATCCAAGTTGAAGTCGGGAGGGAAACAGGTAAGCGGAACAGAGATCCACAGGCGTGCAGTTCTAAGAAAGAAGTTTTGTTCATTGTATCTACGTTTTGATTTAGGCACAGATAGGGAGTGGGGAAAATTATTGACGGTGGTTTCAGCTAGTCGGGTATTTTTTTTAGAAAGATTGGCGAGGGGGGACCAGATAATGTTATTCTGTTTGCATGTACGTCCATCAATTTACTGCAACGGTTCCGTTTGAATATTTACTTCCCTCCCCACAAGGGCACAGTTTAAAGGTCGTTTCTTAACGCGAAGAAAAACAAGCTCTATCCTCCCAAAAGCATTACTCTTGATCAAGCCAAAACATTATCTCTTTCTACAAAGATACTACCTTCATTGACAATGAGATAACCGTCTTCGAATTTTTATTTCATGAAAGCTTATTACTAAATTTAAGTTGACCCCCCCATTGACTCTAAGCCCGTTTAATTTTAACTTTTAATGGAATCTTACACACTTTCACATGGGGTCTACACGTTGTATGCAGTCTCCGTCGCAAGGAACATAAGCTAAGCAATAATTCAACTCTCTTTTTTTTTTTGTAACAAAGACATTTATTTCCGGTTACTTTCCCTGAATAAACTGTGATCGTACTTCTTTCTCTCTGACCTCTGTCCATTTGAACGTCGTCTCGAACATCGTCTTAAACGTGCTATCGAACGTGATCTCAAATGTGATCTGTGACGTGATCTTGAATGTGATCTCGAATGTGATCTCAGACGTGATCTCGGACGTGATCTCTACATACTAAACGTTCACATCAGTCTTTACCCACGCTTATTTTATAGTACAGGGTGTCCTAATTAAATGTATACACTCTTTAAATGACCATAAAACCAAAATTTATTATCAGAAAGAAAAGTTTCATACATCAAAATACTGTGAACAAATAGAGAAACCGGCTAATTATCGAAAGTGTTCAAATTGTTGGCCATTGTGGTCCATGAACAGCTGAAAACGCTCACTGATTGAATCGAAAACGTTCCTAATCAGTTCAATTGGTACGTTGACACATCTTTCAATGGTTGCTTTCAGCTCATTCATTGTAGCTCATTTTATGATGTGAATTTAGTCAAAACTCCATGAGGGGGGGTCCGGTGAGCGTGGATAGTAATCGATACTTCCTCTTCGTCCTAACTATCTGTTTCGCAGGTGACTGTCAAGATATGTTCTTACGCCATGACGATAGTGGGGAAGTGCTCCATCCTGTTGGAAGAGCCACTCTTTATTCCTAAACATCTCTTGGGAACGTGGCATAACGTATTCATGTAGCAAGTTGGGATAATTTAAAGCGTGTATACATTTTATTGGAACGTATTTTTCTTCGCACAGTGCTCGGCATTTGCATAAGCGCGTCCGCACTTTGTTACATTAACTATGCCTTTGCGTTTGTGTGAGACAGTCAGTACTTTTCTAAGAGTTGGAGTTTAGTGAAGCCAGGCAACCAGGAATTCCAACAGTCTTGCAGTTCGAGAAAGGAAATTACTTGCGGAGAAGCTTTTCCGGCATCTAAGGACCTCAACTTGCTGCTTATTGGAAGTATTTACGTCAAAGGACATGCAAGTGCTTGGAGTTCCTCAGAGCACATTCCACTAAAGTGGTTGGACAATAGACACAGAGATGCAACATTTCGTTGATGGGACAGAGGTTAGAGTGTGGTTGACAATGCGTGACCTAATAGGTTGGCGACTTTTTTAAAACATTTATGTGAGTGAAAAACTAGTAGCAAATGCACCAAACCACTTGTAGCGACAATACCCCATGCACGGGCGAATGGTGGTCTTGTAGAGGTATAGTGTACTCTCAGACGTAAGCAACTTTCTAGTACGGTAGCGAGAGTCCGCCTTCTTTACAGCAGTTTTGGCAATGACCTCAATGAAATAATAATTTTTTTTTAATTACATTTTCACCCAAAACAAGGCACATTGCCACTTTCGTGTAGGGGACTATGAGCAGTGGGATACTATGTAGGGAGTTGGGCAGCAAGATGTTGGTTCACATTACACTTGAACTTCTGCATGTCAATAAAGTTGGGGAAGCAGGGACCCGGAAGGGAATTCCAAAGTCTAGCATTTCTGGGGAAGAAACTACTGGAGTAGAAAGCTCTCTTACATCTAGGGATCTCTACTGTGTAGAAGTGAGACTTAGCTGCTTGTCAGGTTTGACGAGGGTATTTACGCCGTGGGGACACAAGTGCTTGCAGTTCGTCAGAGCATTCACCATTAAAATACTTGTAGAAAAGGCAGAGTGATGCAACATTTCGTCGATGGGACAGAGGCTGAAGCTTAGATGATAGTTCTATCAGGTTGGAGACTCTCTTTTGGACCTTGTCTAGGAGTGAGAGACTAGTCGCAGATGCACCAGCCCAAATATGACAACAATACTCCATACATGGGCGAATGGTGGCCTTATAGAGGTACAGGATGCTTTCGTGTGTTAGGTTGCTAGCACGGTAGAGAGAGCCTACCTTTTTCGCAGCGGTCCTGGCAATGCTCTCAATGTAATTGTTCCAACTCATGTTTCCTGTGAACGTAAGGACGAGGAGTTTAAAAGAAGTACTTCCAGTTAATAAATCTTTGGCCATTGCTATTGGTGGTAAAGAAGGTTTCTTGTAATTATTGATGAAAACAAACTTAGTCTTGGCAACATTAAATGTGACCATCCATTTTTGTCTCCATTCCACTACAGATTGGAGGTCTTCCTCTAGTATTTGTTCCGATCCATATTCCCTGTGAATGCGAAGCTAAGGAGTTTGAACGGAGAGGCTTCAGGTAGTATATAATTAATCATGACTATTAGTGGTTGAGAAGGATTCTTGTAATTATTAAAAGAAAGAAGCTTAGTCTTAGCATCATTTAATGTTACTATCCACTTATGTCCTTTACAGGTTCAACCATTTCCTTATATGTATGTTCATTCATGTTGTGTTAAATAGAGGTTTATTGAAAGAAGAAAATTAAACAATGACAAGCACAGTTGACATTCATTTATGAAGGAGGACGTCGTTTGTATTCCTAAGTAACGTTTACCTAGACAGATAGACAAGCAGATAAACAAATAGATAGACAAATAGATAAAGAAATCAGATTCAATCATTCCCAATAGCTACTTTAAAGCTCTCGTCTTAGAAAAGCTTCATGCTTTGACAAGTTTCTGTGCTTGACCTTTACTCCTAATCTGAAATGGAACACGTACATCAAATCTGTTGCCAAGGTCGCTGAAAGAATGGTGGGATCTTTCTACCGCTCCAGAAGATATCTCACTGCTGATGCAATTCTCTATCTATATAAAAGCCAAGTACGTCCAGGGATGGAGTATTTTTGCCACATCTGGGCAGGAGCTGCTAGAATAGCTTATCCTGCCTTGACAGAGTACAAAATAGACTTCGTAACTTAATGGGGGTGCCCTTTTCTCTTCCCCGCAACCTCTTTCCCACAGAAGGGACGTTGCGAGCCTGTCTTTGTTTTATGGTTATTTCAGCGTCAAGGGCTCGTCTGAGCTCCAATCTCTTGTCCCTCTCTCGTCAATCTTCTACGAAAAACACCCGTCTAGCTGAAAGAACTGTCAATAATTTTTCCCACTCTTTAACTGTGCCTAAATCACAACGTAGATGCCATGAACAAAGCTTCTTTCTTAGAACTGCATGCCTGTGGAACTCTCTTCCATTTGTTTGCTTCCCAGATGACTACAACTTGGTTGTCTTCAAGTCCAACATAAACAAATTCTTTATGACACGCCCCCTGAAGTAATCCAATCTACCAAATTTCTATTAATAACGACTACTACGATAGTATCCCATTGATTACTGTACATTCAATGACCCTTGTCCTTGAGTGGGCTCAGGGCCTTAATAAGTGGTGATTCCGATGTAAAAAAAAAAGTTGTTAAGGCATTTTATTAATGACAGTTTGCTTTGTGGTTGTTAAATCTTAATTTCGTCGCTTTATCACCATGTTGCGTAATAGCAATGAGCGAGATTTTATTTAATTATGTAACGTCATGTTTACATACGGACGTACAAAATCAAAATGCAAAAACGCGTTTGTACGCATATCGTCTGCGCATACATTATCCTTAATAAAAACAAACAATTATATTTGGGGCCAATTATAAAACTTTTTGAATTTATTTGAAATGGGCCTTTTTGGGAGCTACCCAAATCCTTTAAAAGCCAGATTTTCTTTCAAAACCCCAAAGGAACGTAGTTGGAGATTTTATTTTTCGGTGTCAAGATCAAATTTAATATCGTTTCTTCTTTTGTAAGGCAGACTTATTTTTGAAATACTTTTTTCATTGATCTGTCAGACTTATTTTTGAAATTTCTATTTGGTCTGTCAGATTTATTTTAGTTATGCTTTCTCTTTTGGTCTGTCAGACTTATTTTTAAATCGATTTTCTTTAGTCTGTCAGACTTCTTTTTAAAATTATTATTTATTTTTTTGTCAGGCTTATTTTTGAAATACATTTTTCATTGGTCTGTCAAACTAATATTTAAATCGTGTTTTTCTTTGGAGTGTCAGACTTAATTTCGCAAAATTTTCTTTGGTCTATCAGACGTATTTTTAAAATACTTTTTTTTTTTTTCAGTTTGTCAGAATTATTTTAGAAATAATTTCTTTTTGGGGGGGGTCTCATATTTACTTTCGAAGTAGATTTTTCCCTGCTCTTGCACACTTTTTTTTTAAATAGATTTTTCTTTGGTTTGTCAAAAGTATTTTTCAATTGATTTTTTGGTCTGTCATTTTCATCGCTAAGCGCGCAGATCGGAAGGACGCATCATAAGAATGTTATCATTTATCCCTGATTTTATTGTGTCCTCTTTAGCTCGTGTTTGCCATTGAAATGTTTCTCTTTTCTTGTTCAAATCGCTAATTTCTCGGTCGTCGCCGATGATAATGAGATGAGAACGATGAGGAGAAGAGAAAACACCGCGACAAGCAAAGCAGGTAAACGAAAAAAAAAACGTTGAATACAAAAAAATAATGATTTAAAAATTTCAAAATGCGAAAGAATTTCTGTGCTTGGAATTAAGTTTGAACAATAAAAAACGTCATTAAAAGAAATATACATATCCTAAGGACACGTGACTGCGTCAAAAATAAAAAAGGCGGGAGAGTTTAACACGCATTTCTATACAGAAAAAAAACGCTGCATGTTGTCTGTTTTGTTATTTAGTAATTCACAATCAACACACACATATAGAGCTCTACTTATATATAAAAGACACTGTGGGTGTATGAGTGGTGGATATAAGGACGTGGCGAAGCACCTTTGAGAGCAGAGATTTGCACACACGCACATTCTAAATGGAGTTAATCTACATTTTGGTGTTCCATATAAATGGCCGAAATTCTAATAAAAACGAAAACAAAAAAAAAAGTTACATTCCAAGGTCAGAAGTTATAACTTGCGCAGTGCAAAATAGAAAAGAAGAATGAAAAATATTGATGTTTAGAATTCCAGGAATGTTGATTTGTGACTAAATAAGAGAAAAATAAACAGCAGAAAAGAGAAGACTGACAGCCGTGAGAGTGATTGACATCTTGACATCTCTTCGTCGTCGAGCAACACTACACGATGTCTGTCTCTCTTTTCTTATCAATGGAAAAGAAGCTTAATTGTAAATAAAACTTATACTTTGACAGTCGTCTCTGTGTTGATTTTGAGAATAGCGACAAAAGAATTGTCAGTGTGTATATATTATGTAAATTATAGATACATTAAAGAAGGCAACATTTCGCTCCTTACAGACTCCAAAACGGTTGGATCAATTATCATGAATTTTCACATAAATATACTTTGTGTGTCTGGGAGTGCTATTATGTAAGATTTGTATCGGGATGCCTCCGATAAGTATCGTTAATCGAAAATATTGGCTAATGAACGAATAATCTAATTTTGATCAAAGTTAACACTTTTATACAACCTAACATAACAAGAACATTTGAGAAGTTTTATCAACCATACAGGCCCAGGGTATACAATCAATGGTAGGTTCTTTGATAAGAGAAAGGCGCATTCGAATTATATGTTTTTACTTAAAACACAATCGAACCATGATACTTGATATTTGCATTTTAAACTTTAACTCAAGTCATTATATAAAAAATAAGATAATTAAATAAAGATTAGGTTATCTATAGTGAAATGTAGGCTTCGAACTAATGAACCGCGGTCGGTTCCCGACTAGAAAAGAGAATCAACTGATTTCGTCAATTCGATGACTATAAAAGTATTCGAAGTGTGAAATATATTGTTTTAACAAAATCAAGACATCTAGGAATAGATTGGTAGCAACAAATAGTGTATTTCATCGTTAGTTACAATTGTTTCAAGACTATTCGGACAAATTCAAACATTATGTCGTTTGAAAATTTTCACAAGGACAGCCTTTCGTCAGACGTATTGAAAAAAAACACTTTAACACTGAATAAAATGGAGTCCATTTTCCTAATGCGGAAAAAACATGGGAATATTTTTACCTGCACCTCATTTTTCCGAAGTTTTTATAAGATTTAAAATTTAAAGATTTTTTTAAAAAATTGGGACGGATGAGATGCAGGTAAAAAATATTCCCATGTTTTCCCACATTACTGCTTTTCTCGAAGGCAATATCATTTATAGTGGGTTGAAGGGTTCTAATAATTATGCGGTAGATGGATGTATTGTGTGTATTATGCGGTAGATGGATGTATTGTGTGTATTATGTGGTAGATTAATGTATTATGTGTATTATGCGGTAGATTAATGTATTATGTGTATTATGCAGTAGATGGATGTATTGTGTGCATTATGCGGTAGATGGATGTATTGTGTGTATTATGCGGTAGATTAATGTATTATGTATATTATGCGGTAGATGGATGTATTGTGTGTATTATGCGGTAGATGGATGTATTGTGTGTATTATGCGGTAGATGGATGTATTGTGTGCATTATGCGGTAGATGGATGTATTGTGTGTATTATGCGGTAGATGGATGTATTGTGTGCATTATGCGGTAGATGGATGTATTGTGTGTATTATGCGGTAGATGGATGTATTGTGTGTATTATGCGGTAGATTAATGTATTATGTGTATTATGCGGTAGATGGATGTATTGTGTGTATTATGCAGTAGATGGATGTATTGTGTGTATTATGAGGTAGATGGATGTATTGTGTGTATTATGCGGTAGATGGATGTATTGTGTGTATTATGCGGTAGATGGATGTATTGTGTGTATTATGCGGTAGATTAATGTATTATGTATATTATGCGGTAGATGGATGTATTGTGTGTATTATGCGGTAGATGGATGTATTGTGTGTATTATGCGGTAGATTAATGTATTATGTGTATTATGCGGTAGATGGATGTATTGTGTGTATTATGCGGTAGATGGATGTATTGTGTGTATTATGCGGTAGATGAATGTATTGTGTGTATTATGCGGTAGATTAATGTATTATGTGTATTATGCGGTAGATGGATGTATTGTGTGTATTATGCGGTAGATGGATGTATTGTGTGTATTATGCGGTAGATGGATGTATGGTGTGTATTATGCGGTAGATTAATGTATTATGTGTATTATGCGGTAGATGGATGTATGGTGTGTATTATGCGGTAGATGGATGTATTATGTGTATTATGCCGTAAATGGATGTATTGTGTGTATTATGCGGTAGATTAATGTATGTGTATTATGCGGTAGATGGATGTATTATGTGTATTATACCTTAGATTAATGTATTATGTGTATTATGCGGTAGATGGATGTATGGTGTGTATTATGCGGTAGATTAATGTACTATGTGTATTATATGGTAGATTAATGTATTATTTGTATTATGCGGTAGATGGATGTATTGTGTGTATTATGCGTTAGATTAATGTATTATGTGTATTATATGGTAGATTAATGTATTATGTGTATTATGCGGTAGATGGATGTATTGTGTGTATTATGAGGTATATGGATGTATTGTGTGTATTATGCGGTAGATGGATGTATGGTGTGTATTATGCGGTAGATTAATGTATTATGTGTATTATGCGGTAGATTAATGTATTATGTGTATTATGCGGTAGATGGATGTATTGTGTGTATTATGCGGTAGATGGATGTATTGTGTGTATTATGCAGTAGATTAATGTATTATGTGTATTATGCGGTAGATGGATGTATTGTGTGTATTATACGGTAGATGGATGTATTATGTGTATTATGTGGTAGATTAATGTATTATATGTATTATGCGGTAGATGGATGTATTGTGTGTATTATGCGGTAGATGGATGTATTGTGTGTATTATGCGGTAGATTAATGTATTATGTATATTATGTGGTAGATGGATGTATTGTGTGTATTATGCGGTAGATTAATGTATTATGTGTATTATGCGGTAGATGGATGTATTGTGTGTATTATGCGGTAGATGAATGTATTATGTGTATTATACGGTAGATTAATGTATTATGTGTATTATGCGGTAGATGGATGTATTGTGTGTATTATGCGGTAGATGGATGTATTGTGTGTATTATGCTATAGATTAATGTATGGTGTGTATTATGCGGTAGATGGATGTATTGTGTGTATTATGCGGTAGATTAATGTATTGTGTGTATTATGCGGTAGATGGATGTATTGTGTGTATTATGCGGTAGATTAATGTATTATGTTTATTATGCGGTAGATGAATGTATTGTGTGTATTATGCGGTAGATGGATGTATTGTGTGTATTATGCGGTAGATGAATGTATTGTGTGTATTATGCGGTAGATGGATGTATTATGCTTATTATGCGGTAGATGAATGTATTGTGTGTATTATGCGGTAGATGAATGTATTGTGTGTATTATGCGGTAGATGGATGTATGGTGTATATTAAGCTGTAGATGGATGTATTGTGTGTATTATGCGGTAGATGAATGTATTGTGTGTATTATGCAGTAGATGGATGTATTGTGTGTATTATGCGGTAGATTAATGTATTATGTTTATTATGCGGTAGATGAATGTATTGTGTGTATTATGCGGTAGATTAATGTATTGTGTGTATTATGCGGTAGATGGATGTATTGTGTGTATTATGCGGTAGATTAATGTATTGTGTGTATTATGCGGTAGATTAATGTATTGTGTGTATTATGCGGTAGATGGATGTATTATGTTTATTATACGGTAGATGAATGTATTGTGTGTATTATGCGGTAGATGAATGTATTGTGTGTATTATGCGGTAGATGGATGTATTGTGTGTATTATGCGGTAGATGGATGTATTGCGTGTATTCAATACATCCATCCTCCGAATTTTTTCAATAGGTACAAGAAAATGGGAAATAATTCCAGTATATTATTAAAAGAAAGATAAAATGTGCGTAAAAAAGAAATGGATCAAAGCTCGACTGTCGAGGAAAGATTGAATTCAATAATAATATATTGGAATTCTTTCCCATTTCCTTGTACCTATTTGTGAATTATTCCACGGATTTCTGCCTTGTGGATTACTTTGGATCATCTTCCAATTACGCGGTTCCCTTGGATTTTACTTGTGCGAATGTAAATTTAACTAACGTTCTTGGATTTTGCATTTTTGGATTTTAACGTCATTTGAAATTTTACCCTTCACCTGAAATCACTTTTTTATTCACCCTATTCCCTCTGCTTCAGTTTTTGTAATCAAGTAAGATCTATTACTTACTTGTAGTTTCATTTAATACTTTTGCTAATTCCCACTCTCTGATGAGAATGCAAGTATTTCTTCGAAACTCCGCGGATTAAGGACTATCCATTTATTTAGTGTTTCCTTTTTAAAATTAAATATGTTTTTAACTCTTTTTCTAAGTTTTTTTAAACATGTTTTATTAACTGTTTGCTCTTATTATAAGCTCTATCTCCTATTTGATTTTATCGAGCTTTTACATCTGGTTGAGATTACTTTATAAATATAAATTCTTTAATATTTATAATTTACTTTATTTTTGCCATCTTGGATCATTTTGGTAAACTTAACTGAAATTCTTATTTTATATTTTTACCTAAATGTGAGTTGGGAATAATTTTCCATTTGACCAGTTTGGTATCCCCAAATAAGCACTATTCCATGAGGACGTACATGTTCAATAGTTGTGTTTCATATTTTATCTGTATATTCATGCACGTCGTATCATTTAGTTGATCGTCTAGTGTGTATATTTTAACATTTATGCAACAGCTCTAACAGGAATTCAGCCACTCTGAGGAGTCGTAGACGACGAAACGCATGTCAGTGGATAATAGAGCTAGAGATATTCGTTCTTGATAATTGTGATTGCTATATATATTTTTTTTATTTATAAATTTTGTATCGCTATTTCGGATTCGTCAAACTCTGGAAGTATACTACGAAGACAGCTGGGTGAGGTGTAGCTAATGGCGCTGCCAACAGGTCGGTGGCACCACTAGCAGGGATAGTAAAAAATGTTTTGTATGTTGTGTTTATTATGTGTTCATTTTTTTTTCCTGCTTGGTGAATGTCGGCCAAGGTCACTTTGTAGATTCGTTTGCCGAGGTGGAGTGAGAGTTGTGGTGGGGTACGATTATTACGTCGACATTGTGTGCGTGAAGAAGGTATTGTGAACGAACGCAAGAAAAGGAAAAAAACATTCTACACACATCTATGCAATATGGTAAACACATGACACGCTGAGGAGCAGTGTGTAGTATCTGTTATAACATTTCAGCTAATAGAACTTGAATATCTACTATAAACTGTCCTAGAATATCTATGTCTTATCCTTCCCTCCCTAACAGCCGATTCAAAGCAAAAAATAAAATTATAAAACCAAAATAACACAAGACTTAAATAAAAATAACTAAATAAAAATCAACCAATAAATAAGAACCAAAATAAAATTAATTATATTTTTAAAAAAGCAAAAATAAATAAAGCTTCTTTTAACAACTACAAAATTGCTCCTGACGACGATCAATGATCGAAAGCGCACAAGGAAAATGGCGGACAAAAAAAAACACTTGGAAATCAAATACACAACTGAAACGAGAAAATCAACAAAAAATTAAGAAAATTCTGTCGTATTTAATCAAACGTGGCTTGATAACGACTTGCTGCCAAAATATGCATATCATCATTTGTAATACCTACGTCAGTCCAGAAAGTTAGGCTGGTCATGGGATTCGAACCCCGCAACGAAGCCAACATCAAACGCAGCGATAAACATTTGGAACAAGATACTTTGGACCACTTTGAAGACAACATTCGACGTCATTGTTGATATAAAGTCCAATTTTACGCGCCGGAAATCGTATTATGAAATTATAAATATCAAAAATTAATGTTTGGAATAAACCGCATATTTGTATGAAAAAATTATTTAGCTGTGATTTATTGTAATTTAAAACTGCAGAAAAGACATCTTATATGCATGTATGTTTCAATACACACACACACATACATACACTCATATATATATATATATATATATATATATATATATATATATATATATATATATATGTATGTATGTATGTATGTATGAATGAAAGGGCGAATATATATATGAAAGAATGAAAGGCGAATTTATGTATGTATGTATGTATGTATGTATGAATGAAAGGGCGAATATATATATATATATATTTATGTATGTATGTATGTATGTATGTATGAATGAAAGGGCGAATGAACCCTTTTTGGGTGTCAACGGCCAACTAGCACCGTATGTGTTTGTGTGTATGTATGTGTGCGTCGGGGTGGAGAGGGCCCCGTAAGCCGTGGTGAAGGCAACCTTTCTAGAAGAAAATCTCTAATTTAAAAAAACATAAAGCGGGAGACCAGTACCCGTATTAAGCTGGTCTGCAGTTTAACTTGTTGCTGGCTATCTTGCTCTTGCTTGTTGCTGGATCTCAACATTTTGAACCGAGAGAGAGACTTAGTTGTCGTACAAAGCTAAGACTCTGTAACATCATCTGTGTATAGATACTCCCTCATGCATTTGTCTATAAAAATGGTCCTGTGGCGATGGAAGTCATTTTTGGGCTCGTGTCTGAGGGAGTGGCACTCGTTTGACAAGACGTTGCAATCATCATGTATGAATGTAGGTGTGCCACTTGGTTTGAATGAAAGATTGTAGGCTGCCAAAACAATTTTTGCGCCATCAACACAAGCCTAGGAAGAGGTTCAGGGACTCTACAAAAAATAATTTGAAAGTCTTACAAATCGACATCGACACATGGGAAGAACTTACTCTGCAAAGGCCGAAGTGGCGAAAGCTTGTACGTGAACGTTGTGATGCTCTAAAGAAAAGAAAGCAAGCCCATTGCAGTCTGAAGTGAGAGTTTCGCAAAGGTGTAATTGATGGTCTTAACTATGACACACAGAGCTGGAAATGCCACACTTGTGAACGAGTGCTTTTGTCAAAAGCAGGCTACGTAAACCACCTTGAGTCGCACAAAACTCCTGTTCGGGTAAATTTGCACCTATTAGTCCGAACGCAACAAAGTTTGCAAGTCTACTGCTGGTTTGAAAAGACATGTGATTGTTCATAGGAATACCTTTCAACTTCCAGAGGAAGTCAACTCGATGGAAATTGCTCAATGTGTATGTCACATCTGCTTCAAGATGTTCAAATCTGCGGCGGGATGGCATGGACGACAAGATTGGGAGAACTCAATGTGACGGCGATCATCTGGAAAGATGCAACAATCATCATGTATGTATGTATGTATGTATGTATGTATGTCAGGTCATGTCATATAAATGTATGTCAGGTCAGGTCATATGCTACTGGTACCTTGTAACCCAGTACTACCTGCCTCATGGTCGGGTCACCGGCGACTAAACTGGTTCCTCCACCAGACTTGTTTGGTGAGGAGGGCGGCTAGTCTCCCTGAAGGATTAAAAACAAGACCTTTCAAAGGGCGAATGAACTCTTTTTCTGGGTCAACGGCCAACTAGCACCGTGTATGTTAGTGTGTGTGTGTGTGTGTGTGTGTGTGTGTGTGTGTGTGTGTGTGTGTGTGTGTGTGTGTGTGTGTGTGTGTGTGTGTGTGTTTATATGTGTATTGGGGTAGAGAGGGCTCCCGTAAGCCGTGGTGAAGGCAACCTTTCTAGGAGAAGCAAATCTCTGATTTAAAAAACCATAAAGCGGAAGACCAGTACCCGCATTAAGCTGGTCTACAGTTTAATTTTTTGCTGGCTATCTTGCTCTTGCTTGTTGCTGGATCTCAACCTTTTGAACCGAGAGAGAGAGACTTAGCTGTCGTACAAAGCTAAGACTCTGTAACATCATATTTGTATAGATACTCCCTCAGACATTTGGGCTCATGGATTTTAAATGTCTGAGGGAGTGGCACTCGTCTGACAAGACGTTGCAATCAATCATCCTCATGTATGTATGGTGGTTAAGGTCTGGTAATGGCGTATGTTAAAAGCACATAGATGTCTTAGCGTCATACTGTGCTTCTCCCAGACAAATCAACCCCACGTGTATGTCGTGACAACTGCCACGCAGACGGGGCTCTGATGAACGGCGAGTGTCCTGCGCCGTATAATTGGACCTCCACGTCCTTCTGTGGCAAGGTTCTTTTAACCAAAGCGTAAGGGTGAGGTAACCCAAACAGAAACCTCCAGATGAGCTTAGGCCCTGTCAGCTGCGGCATACATGACCCACGGGCGTGTGGAATATGCTTTGGTGCCCAGCAAGCTAAGTCCCAGTCATGGATCAAATGGCATGATGGGTGGAGAGGGCTACGTAAGCAGTGATGAAAGCAACCTCTCTAGGAGAAGGAAAACTCTGATGTAAAACCTGCGGCGACTGCTGCATCCAATGATGTTGACTTGCTCTTCTTTTTGGTTCAATGTGGCAGTTGTTCAGAGAGTGGGATTGTCTTGGTGCAAAGTCTTTCCTCACTATAAAAAGCTTCAAGCACAAGCATTACTTGATATGCAATGGAATACACATTTTACCATCAGTGTGTATCTCGATAACAAAAAGCCGGCTGTAGCCTAAAACGGCAAACGGACACTTAATGAGGATTGATGCAGATATGGGCGTCAATGGAAATAAAGGCTCTGGAACTTCCAGGGTTTGACCGGCAGATGTTCAGGGCACCACAGCCTGGACCCGGTCATAAGCAGATGTGCAGGACTGTAGAAGGTTCATAGAAGTGACCGTCCGGTACGTGCTGCTCGTGGCGCTCATGTCTGCCTAATTTGTGCCAGAGATGTATTAAGTAATGGCAATACTGGAGAACAAGTTTGCTTTCATCATGTATGTATGTATGTATGTATGTGTGTATGTATGTATGTACTTTTTATTTATATTCACACAAATATTTATAAATAAAAAATATCTTTCTCTACCTTGGTATTGAGCACTCTTATATAAACCTCGTTAAATTCATTGGATATTTAACCTCTGCATATATAAATAAATGATAGAAGTCTATATTCCAAATTTGAAGTTGTTGACCATCTTCCCGTTTATTTTTTTACGTACGCATGCGAGCTTTGGTGACTGAATTTCATTTCAACTTTAAAGTGCTCAACAATAAGAACCAAGTCCTTAAAAGAGCTGACATAATTATTAGTAAATAAGTTTTCAAAATACCTACGTACACTACTGTTTCATCCTTTCGGGAATCATATGAGCCGGAAGTCACGATTACCGCCGGTCCGGAAATTTGAACCCGGCCACGGAACCATATCTGACTTCATTAGCAAGGAACAAACCACACGGCCAACGTTAACTGCGAGAAATATATATGTATATATATATGGGGGGGGTTATATATATTTATATATAGAAATTAAATAAGAAACATGCCATTTTGTAATTCACAATTTAAAATCATTGGACATTTATTTTAGCCACGTTCTTAACACGTTAAAAACATATTTTTTATACACGAGACTCTTCACTATTTTAAGTAATTAAATGTAATTTGAACTGAACCATATAAAATCATCAAGGTTTTACAGGAAACAGTAATAAAAAAAACTGTCGCGACTGAAGAAAATCAGTTTAAAGTACTTGCAAAAAAAAGATGGACTAAAACGACCATGGAACTTTCTTACGCAAATTCGACCGAGATATTAAAACGACCATACGAAAAACGGAGAAATTACAAAAATGACGATTAAGCAAAAACATTTGGTGCTGTTCAACTCTGTTTGTCTAAATGAAAACATGTTGTCTAAATACACAATACATATATATATATATATATATATATATATATATATATATATTTATATATATATATATATATATAATGTTAAGATATCAACGTATGCTTGCAGAATAGTAATTTTAAGAATCTGAAGCATAAATGTTGTCTTTTATATTTTTATATTTCAAGCGGTCCTCCGCTCTTAATTGCAAAAATGTAGTAGAATAAAAAAAAATGAAAAACGTTAAAAAATGAAAATTTGTATTTTGGAAGTCTTGAAATAAAGACGAAACGTTGTTGAACATGTATCTTTGGTTTGTGACTTCTTCACCTCTAAATTTAGTTTAAGTAAACAGCTTGTTTCATTCAATAGGTGAAACCTGGCCGTAACGCCCAGACAGCGTTCGTTACATCGTTATAGTTACAAAACTTTCGTTCGTTACATCGTTATAGTTACAAAACTTTTTCTGGACTCATTAATGCCGTCGGAAAGAACCGACAAACAAAAATAAATCCGACTCGCCTTTTTTTTTTTTACGTATCTCGCCGCCACCTCGTGGCCACAGGACCATCTCACTCGGTAGCACTTTTCTTCTGCTCCGACTTCCGACTGGCTATAGCCAGCCATTTCCCGCCGTCGATTTTACACGGCCATCTTTGCCGGCGCACACTTTTCTAACATAAACCAATATAATGTTTATCTTGCTAAGGTATGGTCCAAAATAGAAGCCCTTTCTTACAAGTGGTAATATATCTCGTTAAGTTTGCTCCTAGGATGTAATGTAGGATTTTAGTGAGTAAAAAATATTACGCTTTAAGGAGATTGAAGAGAATTTCATTACTTTTAAGAAGAAGAAGAAGAAGAAGAAGAAGAAGAAGAAGAATGGTAGAAATTGGTGGAGAAAAGGTGGTGAAAATGAATGTGGGAAAAGAAGAGATATTGATCTTGTCTATATAACTGATTTCTTTTTACCGGTGTTACGTGTCGATCTCTCTCTCTCTCTCTCTCTCTCTCTCTCTCTCTCTCTCTCTCTCTCTCTCTCTCTCTCACACTATATATATATATATATATATATATATATATATAATTGGACAACAAGAGTATGAAATGAAGACACAAAACTATATATTGGTAGATATATAATGGATCATTTATTGAATAATGGAATACAGGCAAAATTGGGGGAATAGAATGGACTCTTTATGCCAGAGCATTTCGAAGCCTAATGCTTCTCATCAGAAGAGTAGATAATGTGCTAGGTGGCATGGGGAAGACGCGCTCCTTTTGTGGAATTGAACTTTCTCTTTTCCTCTTACACATTAAGCTATATATATATATATATATATATATATATATATATATATATACTGAACGTGTCTGTGTGTGTCTGTGTGTGTGTCCGTGTGTGTTTCTGTGTACATTTCCCTACGCAATAACTCTGTCAGTTCTAAGTCTACAGACTCGAAATTTTATATACAGGGTATGAAGATTTGGGAAAATCTTTGTAATCCGTTTACGGCCACAAATTTGGCTGTTAAGGGGTCAAAGTTCAACGATTAGACCTTTGAGAACTCTAACAAACTCCTCCGCCCATTTTGGGTATAAACAATTGAAATATTAGATATACGTTCCTTGGAAATGGATCTAATTTAATAATTTGATTTGAGCCCAAAACCATAAATGTTAAGGGGTCATAATAGGGGTCAAAGTTTTAAAAAATTTACCGATTTTTTTTTTCTCAACGTATACCTCCAAACACCCGGGCAACGCCGTGAGAAATGCTAGTATATATATATATATATATATATATATATATATATATATATATATATATATATATATATATACTTCATTTACTCACATAAAATTAATATACGAAAGTATAGATTTATGCGTAAACTTTAAGTATTTACTTCAAAAGTACTCAATACGTAGGTAGAGCTTGTTAGTAAGTTATAAAATATATATGGCGATTAAGCTACACTGAATATTCCGCGTTCCATCCACTCTAGGACTCTTCAGCCTGAAAATAGATTTTCTATAATGTAATATGAAAATGATTTTCTATAATGTGATATGCAAATGAAAACGTTTGTTGTTTTTGAATAAATAGTATATATAGAGAATTACGCAGGAACAACAGCATGTAGGGGTGCGTTTTCTGTAACAGTGTAGCGTTTGTATATATTAATATTAACCAAACAGACAAATAAATAGACAAGACTACGATTTCATCATAATAATAAGTGTTTTAACATTTTTGTGATTGTCTAGTTTCTTGAATGTGCATAAAACGTCTATTGATCGTTTTTTGATATTTTCATGGTAGTTTGTATGAACAATGACAACTTGCACAGACTGTCCTTATTAAAATGTCGAATAACATTATCAGTGGGGACACCGACAAAAGACACATACCTTTTCAATGTTTCTCTTACGCTTCCTGCAATCAAAGATGCTTTGTTTTTCTAAAATGGAAACGCCAAGACTTGAATAATATTTATTTCAATACTGGGTCCGTTCTCGGAGTTGGGTACGCTTCTGTTATCTCGATCCCTTTTTTTTCCACGGACGTCAAGTCAAACCCCTGGAGTACAAGACCTGTTCGCTTACGCGTTGGGTATCGAACTCATCTCTCATCTCTCTTCACTGCCCACGTAAATCTTGGTCGGAAACATTTATGGGAGCACCAAGGATTGAAGTTCAGCCTGGAAACTTCCAATAAAACATCCTAGACATACAGGACACATTAATAACATTGAAAAACTTTAATTTATTTGAAAGAATTCATTATTGACACAGCAATAGCATTAAATACTAATTTATGTGATAGATTAAGCATATATTCAACTTATATATAGCATGTAGTGAAGCAGTAACATGTTCTACAAGTAAGGAAGTGTTCTTATATAGCGGACCTGAGTGTATATTAACATTCCTCCGACGGACGTACTGCCTACCGTCACTGCCCAGTCTACTGAACTTGCTTTCGTTGCTAAAAAGCACTTTTGACCAATATGAAGAACCATGGTCTGCATTGCCTCTGTCAAAGTCCAGACGACGCTTTCTATTCTTTACAAAAATCATTGGCTTGCGTCTTGCAATATATCCTCGCAAATTAAATTGCTTTTATCTGTTCTTGACAGTAGAAAGAGAATACTTTTTAACACGTTTGCACTGTTATTGGATTTGGGGAGTCGTTTCAAATCTGCTTCTATGGCTGTGGATCTTGACAGCATTGTCTTCTTGTTAGAAGTAACTCTAGTACGACCAGATTTATGAGCATCACGAACACTGCCATTGATTTGGTGCTTTTGCACAGTCTTTCCTACCGTTTTCTTATCACATTTCAATCTGCGGCCGATTTCTCAATTGGATAAACCAAAAAGGTGGAGATTAATCAGCTCCTGAAGATCACTAAGAGAAAGTTGTGGCATATTGACTAAATGTTACGTTGTATAACCTGGAACAAAAACAATTATAATTAAAGATGCTTTGTTGCCTGGTGGTGTATATTTTAAATTGATTTAGGGGCGATAATTTAAGCTGGTTTTAAATGAATTTGCTGCGGACTTTTTTTTGCCTCCTCAATTTGAAGTTAAATTTTTTAGATAGATAGATAGATAGATAGATATTATGACATAATCCTTAAATTGGATTATGTATTTAAATGAAAATTTAAAAATGTAATTGTAGGCCTACGAGAAGTGTATCGTTTTTTTTGTTGTTGTTTTTATTTTTATCGCCGAGACAAAATGAACATGGTAGAAAAAGAGAGAGCATAGAAAAAAGAGAAGGAGTATAGGAGAAAGAGAGGGAGTATAGGAGAAAGAGAAGGAGTATAGGAGAAAGAGAAGGAGTATAGGAGAAAGAGGAGTATAGGATAAAGAGAAAGAATATAGGAGAAAGAGAAGGACTATAGGAGAAAGAGAAGGACTATAGGAGAAAGAGAGGGAGTATAAGAAGAAGAGAAGGAGTATAGGAGAAAGAGGAGTACAGGAGAAAGAGAAGGAGTATAGGAGAAAAAGAAGGGGTATAGGAGAAAGAGAAGGGTAAAGGATAAAGAGGGGGAGTATAGGAGAAAGAGAAGGGGTATAGGAGAAAGAGAGGGAGTATAGAAGAAAGAGAGAGGTGAGAAAGACGTTCAGCGTGTGAACCAGCAAGCGAGGTTACCGCGTCACCCGCTCAGCGACACGCTTTCTAACCCCTGTTAGTTACTAAGCAACAAAGAAAGAAAAGAGAGGGGTAAGAGATGTAGAAAGGGAGGGAGAGACAGAGGGAGGGAGAAAGAGGGAAAGAGACATTTTGATATAGGACTCTCCGCCGTGCCGCTGAGCCGGGCGCACGTGGAAAATTTCCACTCCACCACGGCAGAGAAGTGGGGAACGAACAGGCGTCGTCGAAATATAGAATGCCTACTTTACGAACACGTGGAACGCAGCACTCCAAAAATAATCGAACCATTGGATGAATACTACATAGGAATACTGCACGTTTCGAACTGTCGTCCTAAGCGAATTAAATGGAGGTTAAACTTCATGCAGAAAAGAAACAAAAAAAAAGAGAAAATAAAAATAAAAACTGTAAGTCGTCTCTCTGAATCTCTCTCTCTCTCTCTCTCTCTCTCTCTCTCTCTCTCTCTCTCTCTCTTATATTAAATCAATGAGTTCATTTTGCCATTGTTTTGTTTAGACTGATGTATTTTTTGTACTGATATATTTCTTGCCGGCATTTTCAGACAGTAGATCAAGATACCTCTTCCACATTCTCGTAATCTGTTTCTTTTGTTTGTACTTAATCTCATTCCCTCCTCCCTACCGTAGTTTAAATTTTTATAAAATATTAACTTTGAAATATTATCACTGGTATCTGCATTCGTTCTTTTTCGCGTTTTTGTTGTGTTGAATCTTCGTGTCTCTATTCGTTTGTTTTTTACCCGTGTCACATGTGCGATAAATATTCTTTTTGTTTTCTCGTAAATTCCCTTTTATCCCCCCCCCTTTGGTAATGTGTTACAAAGATAAACATTTATTTGCTTTCGTCGTAAATTTCCTTTCATGCCCCTTCGTTTGCTTTTTACTTACTGCACCCTCTTTATCGCATGTGCAACAATATATACATACATACGCACATGATATATACATACATACGCACATGATATATACATACATACGCACATGATATATACATACATACGCACATGATATATACATACATACGCACATGATCACTGCTTAATCTTTGCTGATTGCCGTCCTGCCAAACCTCGTCACCAATCCTATACCTCAGTTCATCTTACATGGACACGAAGGTGGCTCTTTAAACCAGCAACCGATTTACATAGCCTGAAGCAAAGATGACACATTAAGTCAAGTGTCTGTCCCGGATTAACTGGACCACTCTGTGGTATGGTGTCCCTAGGCACAACTATATGCCTCCTCAGACATGCAATCGACTTGCACTTTCGTGCCACACACCATACATACATACATACATATATACATACATAAATATATGCATACATACACATATACATACATGGTGATTGTCACTTCTTGACAGAAGAAGACCATCTTTCTCTTGCTTTATTGCTGATTACTCATTCATTTTCATGTATTTTTTAAATATCTTTTTTTTTCTTTTTTTTATAAATTATATACACATGTATACATTAATACACACATGCATATATACATGCGGAGATGTAATCAAGATGCATCAATTCCTATTTTCTGTGGGAACGAAGGTGGCTCTTCAGACCAGCCCTGCTCTTACACAGTCTGTTGCAAAGGTCACACTTAAGCTGAGATTCAGGGATGCCAACTGGTGCTGCTCTACTGTGGACGCTCATATGACGCTTCAAGCCTCCACTCGACTTACAGACCACAGAGCAAACAGAACATCTGTGTCCTGCAATGTTTTCCTCATCAAAGAAAGATTGATCTCCATGTGAACGCTTGTGGCTAACCAGGCCAGCTCCGGATAAAGTCATTTTACCGCATAAATCACAGGTGTGGTTCTGCATGAAATCCTCCGACAGACCTGATATATCTGACAGATTTTTCTTCCGGATATCACGCTTCATTTTTGCATGCTCATATTTTTTCTTCTCAAAACTATCACAGCCATGATAGACTAAGGAGCGCCACTTTTACGATCATTGGAAGCACTTTCCCAACTGACCACGTCAATACCAAGAGCTTTAAGATTATCTTTGATGTCATCCTTAAAGCGTTTCCTCGGTTTATGTTGTGGACGCTTTCCTTGTGTAAGTTCACCATAGAACAGGCGCTTTGGCAATCTATCGTCGTCCATCCTTGTCAGATGTCCAGCCCACCTCATTTAGTTGCGTATAATCAACTTCTCGATACAAGGTATGTCAGCCCGCATGAGAACATCCATATCAGGTATAAAAGTGCTCCACCTGATGCCTAGAATGTGTCTCAGGAATTTCTGGTGCACTCTCTCCATGACTTTTATGTGTCTACCATAAGTTGTCCAGACCTCAGAAGCGTAAAGCAGGGAGGGTAAAATACAAGATTGATAGACACTGATCTTTCTATGGATAGTTATACCCCTGTCAGACCATACTCGTTTCTCTAAGCCACCAAAAGCCTTAGTGGCACGCTGTATCGTATAGTTGACCTCAGCATCCTGGGTTCCATCTCTGGCGAGAGTACTACCCAAATACACAAATGTGTCAACCACGGCAAGTCTCTGGTTGTTGATAAAAATATTTGGTTCCACATACAAACTACCGGGTGGAGGTGTGAACATGACCTTAGTCTTCTTAAAACTAATAGTAAGCTCAAAAGACGCACAGGCCCCCGAAAACATCCATGATACCCTGCATATCCCTCGCACCATGGGCCACGAGATCGGCGTCATCCGCATAAAGCAGTTAAGGAACCAGGTGCTGAAAGGTCTTGTAGAAGCATAGAAACGACGAAGATCAAAGACTCTACCTGTGGTTCTGAAATGCAAATAAACACCTAGAGAGCATTCCCTAAAGGCATATGATAACATAGTTGCAAAATAAATTGAAAAAAGTGTAGGTGCTAGGATATCACTCTGCTTCATACCATTGTCAACCGAGATGGGTTCCGATAGGCATCCGTTGAAGTTCAGGCGAGCCTTCATATTAGTGTGAAACTCCCTGAGTAATCGTAGAAATTGAGGTGGGCATCCAAGCTTCCCCAGAATTATCCACAGGGCACTTCTGTTCACCGTATCAAAAGCCTTAGTAAAATCAACAAAAACCTGACAAAGCGAAACACGGTGTTCAGTGCATTTCTCTTGCAACTGCCCAGCAGAGATCATGCCCGTGGTTCCTCTGTCCGGACGAAAGCCACTTTGTCTTTCTGGAATGACGGATGGACAAATATACTTTAACAATCTATTGAGTAGCACTCTGGAAAATACTTTGCCAACTGCTTCCAACAAAATTATCCCACGATAACTTCCAAAGTCGGTCCTGGGCCCCTTTCCTTTGTACAGTGATATAAGAATTGCATCAACCCAATCCTGATGGACGGGAACACCCTTCCAGACATCAGTGATAAGATGAAGAATTTTATGAACAAGTTTATCACCCCCCTGTAAAAGGACTTCCACGGGAATACCATCAAGCCCTGGAGCCCTTCCAACGTTCACTTCCTTGATTGCAAACACATGGATAAGCTTCTGTTGACGTCCTCATCAACATTAGAGGTGTTGTCAAAGAGATCAGAATAATGCTCGTTCCAATGAAGGAGAATCTTGTCAGGATCCTTTATAAGGCAATTCCATCACTTGAGAGTAGGGGGGATGTAGATAGTGTTTGAGGACAAAAAGCTTTTTTAAGCAAATGGTACATGCGTTTGAGGTCTTTACAATCAAAAGCCATCTGGATTTGGTTGGCGAGTTTAGCCCACCATTGATTCTTCATTTGGCGGAGTCGGTTTTGGAGAATACCCTTGTTTGCTTTAAGTGACTGTTAGAGGGACTCTCGACCTCCATGAGAGGCAGACAACATCTTATGGTGCAACTCATTTTTAGCACTCAAGAGTTGAATAATTTCAAAATCATTATCATCAAACCAATCCTGATGTTTAGATTTGCGGACGCCAAGAACATCTACACTTATTTCATAGATTGTATTTTTAAAATGCGCCCACGCCCCATCAAAATCAGCAGAATTAACTACGGATCAAAGCTTTTCACGTACACTTGGATCATCCAGCCCGGACACATCAACCGGCCTGGGAATCCCAACACCATCCAACCTACACTTCCTCCTTATACAGACCTTCAACTTCCCGCGTACCAAAAAGTGATCTGTGCCGCATTCAGCTCCACGCATAACACGCACACTACAGACGTCCCGCAAATCTGCCTTCCTGAATGTAATCAATCAAGTGACCTTGTTTCGAATGAGGATGGGTCCAGGTAAACATATGGACCTCTTTGTGGCTGAAGAAAGTGTTACAGATAGCAAGGTAAAACTGAATGCATAGATGGAGAAGATGCAGACGATTACTGTTGACCCTACCTACAACAAACCGGACGATTGAGTCCCAGGTTTGATGATCCTTGCCAACCCTTGCATTTAGATCACTCATGAGTAAGATCTTCTCAGATAAAGGAATAGAGGAAATGGTACGACTGAGATCTCGGTAAAACGCCGTGATGGTGTCTTCATCATGACCCATGGTAGGGGCATACACAGATAAAATCGTCATATACCTACTGTGTGCAAGAGGGAAGCGCAACATCATAATTCGGTTACAGATTAGTTGTTCAATCCTCTTCACCAGATCAGAACGCACTGTAAAGCCAATTCCACCTTCTCGTCTCAGCCCCGATGGTTTTCCTTTCCAAAAAAAGGTGTATCCCAAGTCCACTTCCACCAATTGATCCCCACCACTCAATCGTGTTTCAGACAATGCCGCAATGTCTATGCTGTACATAGCGAGCTCTCTTGTAACAATAGATGTCCTACGCTCAGGTCTTTCACTATCCAGGACATCTAGCAAAGTTCTCACATTCCACGTAACAACAGTCAGGTTATTCCTCTCCTGATAAAATTTTGAGTTTCCTTGTTTATTATTTTTCTTCAATTTTATCTTGTTTCTCCTGCAAATATAGAGCAGCCGCCGACCGCAGGAAGCCGACCAGCTAATAAAAGGGTAGACAATTTATAGGACACCTTTTCTAGACCCTTCCCAAATTCATGGGTGAGCAGTGTATCCCTAGAAAAGGCTGCTCAGCCGCCAGATCATCCACCGAAGTTGCTTCCACCCCGTAAGCGATTTAGTCGACGATGTTAGATAAATCACTGGCCGCCTATGTGCAGATTTGCAGCTATGCACTTCCAGCCCGCTAAGCCTGTGCACGTCACCACTCACCTATCGCCATAGGACTTTTTTATCTTCGAAAAATATCTGCACATAACGATCTTGTGCTACATATATTGTACCCTCTCGCACCCTACCACTGGTTGCACAGTGACAAACTGAAATAATGAGATGACTGAGCAGTGGCATAGTGTGCATGTTTTATTATCACGGAAGTTTAACCTCTCCGTCAGCTGGACCTATACACACATATACATAAGCAAGCAAACATGCATATGTATATATATATATATATATATATATATATATATATCCCTAGTTCTCACAATATAGTAACCCTCCATAACTTGAGAAGGAGGCTAAGAGGTACTACACCTTGCCCAAGAGTGACCTGAAACTATGCAAGGCAGAGGCGTTCATTTCCCTGGGGTAGTAGGTATACCCGCATACCCAAACATACATACATACATACATACATACATACATACATTCGTACATACATGTATATATATAAATATATATACATATTTAAACATTATGTGATCGTTTAGTTTCTTAAATGTACTTATAACGTCTATTTGTCGTCTCTAATGTTTATGTGTGTCGATATTTTTTAGAACAGTGTTTATAACAACTAGATACAATGAAAATTGACGCAGACTATTTATCAAAGTGACGGATAAAATTGTAGGTGGGATCACAAACAAAAGACACATACCTTCTCGAAAATTATTCGTGCTTCCTGAAATTAAAGATGCTTTTCATTCGAAAAGGGAAACACCAAGACGTGAAATTATATTTGGATATAATCATTTATTTCAATGCTGGGTCCCTTAATTGTGGTTTGGCACCCTTCAGACAAGTCTACATTTTGCTATTTAGTCTCTTTAATTTCCACAGGCGTGAAGTCCAAACTTTGGAGCACAAGACTACCGTCTGGGTGCCGAAGTGATCTCTCACTCTCCACGTGTATATCTATCTAAATCCTTTCTGTCTTTGGTTCTGTGACGTCACGGCTAAATTATCTTTATTTTAATCTAAATTTCTGTTTATGTTAGTTATGAAAACTAACATTTTTTTTTCACCAAATTAACATTTCTGGTACATATTTAAACAAATATTTGATCTTAAATATAAAATTCGCTTCGATAGCATTCCTTTTTTGTTATCGAAATATTTTTACTGACTTAAATCTGATCAGGTATTTCCCGCGATCAACACGATAACAATATTAGAAATGAAAGGAAGACAAGGATGAGAAGAAGAATGGGTATAAAGATAAAAAGGGGAAAAGGTGAGGAAAAGATGAAAAGATGGAGGAGTAGAGGATGAGGAAAAGGACGATTAAAGGAAGGCGAAGCTGCAGACGGATGGTTACGAAATAGCAGGAGGAAGAGAATGGCTAGAAAGAAAAAAACAAATAAACTAAAAAAAAACACGAGGAAAGAGGATGAGAATGAACAGAATGAATACAAGAAAGAAGGAAAAAAAAAAGAAGAAGAATCGCCATTCTTTAATATTCTCCATGAAGACTTTAGTTTTTCTGCATTTCAACTTTAAATTTAATTCCATTCCAGTGGGGAAAAATTGCTAAAATCACTTTTGCTAAATTGATTTCATGTCGACTCAAATTTATACGCCATTCACACAACAACTGCTTCTTTATATGACTACTTGAAAAATCAGAATTGTATTGTGTACTAGCAAGGTACCCGTCGTTGCCCAGTCATAAAATACGGTCTAAATATATTTTAATTTTAAAAAAATTCGTAATTATTTTTATAGAGTCAATTCTCTATTAAATATTATATTATGCCCAATATATGATAGTGCTTTCATAGATACACACACACACACACACACACACATACACATACACACACACATATATATATATATATATATATATATATATATATATATATATATATATATATATATATTAAAAAAATGAAAGTTACAATTAAATTTACCAAAATGATCCAAGATGGTAAAATTAAAGTATATTATAAATATTAAAGAATTAATATTTATGAAATTATCTCAACCAGCTGTAAAAGCTCGATAAGACCAAATAGGAGATAGAGCTTATAATAAGAGCAAATAGTTAATAAAATATGTTAAAAAACACTTTGAAATTAGTTAAAAACATATTTTATCTGAAAAGGAAATACTTGATAAATGGATAGTCCTTAATCCACTTATCAAGCGTTTCCTTTTCAAATTAAATATGTTTTAACTCTTTTTCAAAGTGTTTTTAACATGTTTTATTAACTGTTTGCTCGTATATATATATATATATATATATATATAGCTAAATATAGACCAATCTCCCCCCCCTCTCAACATTCTATTATTTATCATTTATTCAAATTTAGTTGCTGTGCGCACTACGTTGGGCGAACATCACAAAGATTTGATTCTCGTTTGAAACGCCATGTACCATCAAAGATTTGGTATGCAAAAATTTTTCACCTTCACATATTCTGAGTAATCAGTATGGTTCTTTGCTTTGTGAGCACCTCATAAATTACCATGCGTCTGCCATGAATTTCAGTGCTGACATGTTTACGATCATGAGTAAACCGTACTCGCCCTTTCATTTAAAAATTCTACAGACTGTTTTTATTAAGTCTTTGAGACCTTCTCTTTGCAAGCAAACAAAATCTTTTAGGACTTAACATTGGTTTCTATGTAATTTTTCCCCTCGTTTATTTTTCTCTTTTTTTTTTACTCCCCCGCCATATTCAAGGCTTATTTTTTTAATCGTATTTTCCTCGATTTAGCTCTGTTGAGCGAGGAACGAAACCTGGTTAGATAATCTTTATTTTCATTTTTTATTTTATTTTTTAATCATCATGTTGATTGGTCTGTATTTAGCCATTATTAAATTCTGTACCCCCCGAAAATTTTTCAAATATATATATATATATATATATATATATATATATATATATATATATATCTGATTTCTGTAGAAATATATTTTCTTATTTATATATCAATCCTTATACAAAAAGCTCAGTGTAATTACAGAGCAATATAGAGAATAAATGAAAAGAATTTATATTCCAAAATTCATGATGTTGAGCATCGTATAATTTATTCCTTTAATTCAGTTGACTTATAAAATTCTTGACAGTATCTGTTTCGTAGCGCAAAAGCAATCACTTAATTATTATATCAATCAGTGAATCTATTATGCCCTTAACTCATCAGAAGAAATAGCAACAATCAGTCCGTTAAAAGGAATTGAAATGTGATTTGACATGATTAAAATCTGAAAGTTGGAAGAGAAGCTGCAGTTACCTTTATATTTTTCCATTACGCCATATTGAATTTCCATATATATATATATATATATATATATATATATATATATATATATATATTGCACTTTTCTGATTCTGATCTTGGGTATTATTTTTACAACGTTTCCATCGATTTAACTTCCACCCCTCTCCTCATCCTTTCTAAAGCAGGTGAATGTCAAAAATATAATCTGGGCGTTAGAAGAACGACATGGAATAAAATTCTACTTTAAACTTGGAAAAATGTAAATAGAAACGTATGGAATTTTTCAGACTGCTTTTGGTCCATCCTGCCTGAAACGAGCATCAGTTTTTGAGTGGCATAAGAGATTCAAGAAAGGCAGGGAATCTTTAAGGGAAGATGAGTGTTGTGGGAGGGTTAAAGAAATCAGAACACCAGAGTTGATTGGTCAAATAAAGAAGATCATGGATAAGGACCATCGTGTTATAGATAAATTGATAGATAAATATACAGATAGAAAAAGTGTGTAACAGAGCGCGGACTTGCGTATGCAAATGTATACGAAATGCGAAACGACACCATATAACGATAAAGAAAATGACGATAAAAAGAACGTGTGCACAGACTTAAATGCACGTCTGAGAGTACATTCAAGAGCGCGTTCGAAACAACGTCCGAGCGGACAGGCGTTCGAAACGTGGAGTACGTTCGAGAGGATAAAGATCAGAAAGAAGGAACACGATCACTTTTTATTCGGGGAAGTTATCGGAAATAGATGTTGTGGTTACAATACGAAAAGGTGAGTTTCGTTATTAGTTTTCTCCTGCGACAAAGACTGCATACAACGTGTGGGTCCCGTGTGTAAGCGTAGATAAGACAAATTAAAAGATAAATAGACAGTTAGATAGACATACTTATAGGCAGATAGATAAATAGATTAATAGGCAGATGAATCGATAAAGAGACAGATAGATAGTTAAATAAACAATCCGATAGACAGGTAGATAATTAAACAATCCGATAGACAGGTAGATAGATAAATAGATTGATAGATAATTATATAGATCAATAAGTAGATAAATAGAAAGAGAGAGAGAAAATTAGATAGATAGATAGATAGATAGATAGATAGATAGATAGATGGATAGAAAGATGGATGGATAGATAGATATATAGATATAGATAGATAGATAGATAGATAGATAGATAAATAGAAAGATAGATAGATAGATAGATAGATAGAAAGATGGATGGATAGATAGATAACTAGAAAGAAAGATAGATAGATAGATAGATAGATAGATAGATAGATAGATAGATAGATAGAAAGATGGATCGATAGATAGATAGATAGATAGATAGATATATAGAAAGATGGATGGATAGATTGATAGATAGATAACTAGAAAGAAAGATAGATAGATAGATAGATAGATAGATAGATAGAAAGATGGATCGATAGATAGATAGATAACTAGAAAGATAGATAGATAGATAGATAGATAGATAGATAGATAATTGAAATATGACACACAATGACTCTTACCACGGAGGACCAACCGGGTGTCTTAGATCGATTTATAATATGAAAGTGATTGATCTCTTTGAATGTATGTTAATCGAACCGCGTGTTGTTGGGGAAAGGGGTAAGTTAATCGAATGGTGGGGTGGAGGCAAAGACAATAGTTGCGCCATTAATGGATGCGAACAGATTATGATTGGCAATTCAGATTGATCCCACCGTTGTGTTAATTGAGACGACGCCTTTTATCACTTCTTATTATGGACATTAGACAGTTTTTTTTTATTAGGTCGATAACGAAACGGATTCTCTTAAATAAACCCAAATTCTCTCTCTCTCTCTCTCTCTCTCTATATATATATATATATATATATATATATATATATATATATATATATATATATATATTAAGTAATGTGATTTATAATTTAAAAGTTTTAAAATTTTTAAAATTTAAAAATCAAAATTTAATTAAATTAAAAATCAGTTTCATAAGAAGGAACAACAACAAAGTCAATTATCTGTACGATCGTTTCGGAAATCCGTGCTTTTTATTTGTGGTATACATGAAGTCACGTAGAATAATTATACATAGTTTTTTTGGTAAGCACGGTCTCCTCATCAGCAAATTTAGGAGGATTTTTATTGAATTGAAAGACACCAAAAATAAACCTAGCATTAAAAGTAAGGCAGATGAATCTGAAAAATTGAAGTAAAAGGTTTGGATATAAAATTTATAAGAAAATTAATAAGGAAATTGGTATAGGTTAGAGATAGAAATGAGTAGAAAAAATATATATATTTTTGAATTTACATAATAAATTTGATTTAAAAATATATATATAATTACCTTTTGGTTTTCCTTTTTTTGAAATCAGGAACTGTATTTAAAGTAGTCATTTAGATGTTTGCTATAGCTTTTTATTTTATTGAATGATGAATTTTAAAAGGGCGACGCTCGTGCAGTAAATTGTTTCCGTTAGCGTATTTGATTTAGAGACGCTACAGTTAATATCTATAGAGAGAGAGTTTTTTTTTTTTTTTTTTTTTTTTGCAAGTTTTTAAGGGGAGATAATTGTCATGGCTTTATTTATTATTTGATTTACGAGTCTAAGGGCGGTAATTGGTTTAACTTAATTTATTAAAAAAAAAAAAAAAAAAAAAAATCTATTTTTACTAATGAGTAATTTTTAATGATTTAAGGTGGTTTATATTTATTAAATTTAAACCAACGTTTATGATTACACGATAGAAGCTCGTGTCTTGAATTTACTAGTTTGGTTGTGCTTTTTATATCTTCATATTTTAAAATTTTTACGGTTTCTTTTGTACATAATGTACAAAATTTATCTCCTGGTTTATATGATTTGCAAGTCTCAATTATTTGCCATTTTAAGTTGAAAGAAATATTGCTATTTTTTAGTTGCCAAATATAGTTGGATAGAGTAGTTTGGTTTGATAGAGAGTTATTTTTAAAAGAATGTTTGTGCGTTGAAATTCTATGTTTTATTGGGCCAGATGTGGAACCAATATATATTACCTCTTGATTATTATGATTATTTTCCGTTAGGTCTATTGTTGGATTATAATGTGGTGGGTTGGTTAATAATTGATCGGTAGATTGATTTAAGTTGGTGTTATTATTTAATTCGGTAGTTGAGTTATGGCTGTTGATAGGTTCTTGTATATTTGGAGTTTTTGATACTGTGCAGCTATAGATAACATTTTTAATTTTACATGAGCCTTGTAGGGGACATTTATTTTTTCTTCTACAGTTACAGTCCGATGTATTTTGTATAGTTGCATTTTGTAGTTTATTAATTTTATTATTATTAGAGCTAATTATTTTCTGATGAAGGTTAGGCATAGTAGAGTAAGAGACTTTAATTGTGTTCTTATTGAAAATCTTATTATATCTATGGGGGGCTTTAAAGTTCTTATCTAATATTTTAAAAAATTCTCTAGCTATGTTTGTTTCTAGGTTTTTGGAATACGGGGGGTTGAACCATAGGATCTCCTTGTGTCTATTCTTACGTTTGCGGGTTTTAGTTTGTTGTTTATTTATATTATTATCTAATATTTGTAGTTTGGTTTTATCTTTTTTTGTCTCCTGGTTATTTTTCTTAACTCGTATACGGGAAGACATTGCCATATTATGTGTTATTACGCTTTTAATAGGTTTATTTTTAATGCAGTTTATGTTTCTATCATTTTCATTTATGAATTTAATTTGTGAATTATATCCAGAGTTTTTAAGGGCTTCATTATAGTATTTTTCATTTTTGGTAAATATTGATTTAGTAGAAGACAGTCTAGAAATTCTTAGAGCGATATTGGGAACTATTGATTTTAATATTGATTTAGGGTGGTTTGATTGATTGTGGACATATAGAAGTGATTGGTTAGGTTTATGGTATGGTTCAAAGGTAGAATTTTCAAGATTTAAGGTTATGTCTAAGAAATTAACAATTTTTTTATTAGGGTCGATTTTTATACTAAGTCCATAATTTTTAAATAATTTATGTAGAGCTTTAATTGCATTTTCATAATTTTTATTAGTAGAATTCGTTATGAAAAGTGCATCATCTCTATATAGCCCTCCTTCAAGTTTGAATTGTTTATGGAGTATACAATGTATTTCATTTAAAAGGAAAAGGCCAACTAGATCAGTGACCTGAGTCGAGTCCGTCGATCCCATTAAAATGTTGAAGTGGTTAGGGGTATTTTTCCTGGTCCAATATTTATTATCAAATGTTATTAAAGACTGTCTAGCTATAAGTATTAGTTTAGTTTCGTCTTGAGTTATATTAGTTAATTTTCGTGCCATTAATAGAGATTTATTAAGTAGGATAGGTGATATAGATTGGTAATATGATTCAATGTCAAAAGAAAGAAATTTAATATCATTTTTATTTTGAATATTAGAAAACCAGTCGATTACTTGGTTTGAAGATTGCCATAGTGGGTATTTTATTATGGATTTAATTTTGGGGATAATTCTATCTAATATGTTTTTACTAACCAGTCCTATATCTGATTTCGAGGGGCAAATGAGTCTAATAGTAGGGTTGATATTGAAGCTGTGTTTGTGGTCTTTTAAAGTAAATCTCGGGGTACCTGGTACTGTTATTTCTGTGTATTTATCTATTTTAAGTTTAGTTAAAATGTTTTTTGCATCATTATTTATTTTATTTAGTGCTGATTTATTAGTAGTTTTATAATTTTTATTAAATTCTTTATATATTAGATTTTTATATTGTATATAGTCCATTGTGTAGAAATTTCCAGTTTTATCTGCCGGTACTATGAGTTTATTTTGGTGGCTTGTAGAAATAGATTTTGAAAATTTATTTATATATATATATAACTACTTAATTTACTCACATAAAATTAATATACGAAAGTATACATTTATGCGTAAACTTTAAGTATTTACGCCAAAAGTGCTCAATACGTAGGTAGAGCTAGTTAGTAATTTATAGAATATATATGGCGATAAACAACCACAGAATTCGCGCATAAGCACCACAGAATTCGCGCATAAGCCTGAAGAGTCCTAGAGTGGATGAAACGCGGAATATTCAGTGTAGCTTAATCGCCATATATATTTTATAAATTACTATATATATATATATATATATATAGAGAGAGAGAGAGAGAGAGAGAGAGAGAGAGAGAGAGAGAGAAAGAGAGAAAATAAAAAGGAACAAACCGTATTATGTGTTCATCAATGTTTCGTCTTTATTTCGAGACTTCCTCTGGATGAATGAGATTAAGAAACAAAAAATACCAGTACAAAATATTTGAAAATGCTTCACGTGCACAGTGTGACACAGTTCTATTTCAGAGAAACGGAAAAATGATGTTGGAAATTCAAAAAGAAGGGGGGGGGCTGGCGCTGTTAAAGAGAAGGAAATTTTAGTGACGTCATATAGTCGTTAATTTAATTTTAAAACTATGAACGCAAGTTTATATTCTTATTGGGAAAAAGATATATCTGTTGAAATTTAAATATAAGTTTGTAACAGGAATGAAATGAGTGTTTTGTTATGTAATTTATTGATTGAGATTATATGTTAATTATTACAGAGGGTGTTTGAATGGTGTGAGAAAGTTAACCTGTGTCTACAGTTAAATAATGTTCTTTTAATAAAAGTTTACTTATTAATGGCGCTATGTTATAGAAACCCCCACGTTGTTTAATAGTGCTTGAAAATGCGATAAGCGCAGATTCAAGAAGTCTCCGGCGCGGTTTATTTGAAATAAATTTAACTACTTTTGCTTGTTTAAAGTCAAAGGTGTAGTTATGTTGCAATGAATGAGAGAATAATACACTTAGAGAATTTAGAGTTAAATTTAAAAAATAAGGTTAAATAAAAACTATATAATAAATAAATAAAGTTAAATAAAAACTATATCATAAAAAGAATAAAGTTAAATAAAAACTATATAATATGAAATTAATTTAAATAAAAACTATATAATAAAAAGAATAAAGTTAAATAAAAACTATATAATATAAAATTAATTTAAATAAAAACTATATAATAAAAAGAATAAAGTTAAATAAAAACTGTATAATAAAAAATAAAGTTAAAAAACTATATAATAAAAAATAAAGTTAAATAAATCTATATAATAAAAAGAATAAAGCTAAATAAGAACTATATAATAAAATTATCAAGTTTGAAACCGACGGTACCGATTACTTATCTGATCTAAAATTTCTGTAAATAAAAAATATAATTAATACTTATTTTCGGAATGTTTCTTATAATAAACCCCTCTGCTGGATTTCTTCTTTTTTTTCAATATATATATATATATATATATATATATATATATATATATATATATATATATATATATATATTTATATAAGTTCCGTGGTTAAATTTAAAATTCTGAAAAATCAACATATAGAGACATATATTGGATTTAAGAATTTATTGCTTGACAAAAGGAATATATATAAGGGGTTATTTAATTTCCTCGCAATAAAATCTTAAATTGAATATATGTCTCTATATGTTGTTTTTTCAGAATTTAAAATTTAACCACGAAACTTATATATTGCTCTATTCTTAAATATTGAGCTTTTCCTTTTTGGCTAGGATCTCCTTGAAAGTATTACTTCAAGTAATATCTATCAGATTTTTCATCTGAATTCTATCAGTGTCTTATCTCGCTTATATATATATATATATATATATATATATATATATATATATATATATATATATATATATATATATAAATTACAATTAAATTTACCAAAATGATCTAAGATGGTAAAATTAAAGTATATTATAAATATTAAAGAATTAATATTTATAAAGTTATCTCAGATCATCTATCCATTCACGTGTAATCACCTTTTTCTTCACCATATTCCCTCTGCTTCACTTTTTTGTTATCAAGTAAGATCTTTGACTTACTTGTTGTCTCATCAAATACTTTTGCATGCAAACTCCGATCCCGCATTTTGCTAATTCCTACCCTCTGATGAGAAGGAAATTATTTATTCGAAACTCCGCGGATTAAGGACTATCCACTTATCTAGTGTTTCCATTTCAGTTTAAATATGTTTTTAACTCATTTCAAAGTGTTTTTTCACATGTTTTATTAACTGTTTACTCGTGTATATACATACATATATATATATATATATATATATATATATATATATATATATATATATATATATATATATATATATATATATATATATATATGGTTGTATTGGTTCATGCTCTGCAAGGGGGTGGGTGTATATACTTTTGTGAATGTTAGCAGTATAGGTTTTGTAGGGAGGTGCGGTGAAGGAAGAGAGCAGGTGTGAGGAAGGAGGGAGAAGTACGATTTCGTGTGGTTAAGCTGTCGCTGTGGGAAAGTGTTGGTATTCTTTTCACTTGGCGGATGTTTATTGGCCTAAGTTTGTTTTAATGAAAACAAAGGGATGTAGTGTTTACCTGATATACACAATGGTATACTTCAAACTAATATAAATAACTGTATTTATATATAGAAAATGTAATCCCAACCGAATTAAAAAAGTTCAATACGCAATAGAGAGTAGAGCTTATTATAATAGAAAGAAAATTAAAACTGTAAGCTGAACTTTGCAATCAAAATTTATTGCTCGACTGAATACTCCAAAAACAATTCCTTAAACAACGTTCTTATTCCGCGGAGTTTCAAAGAATGCAATTCTTATTATTATTCTCATCAGAGGGCATAAATAAATCAGCAAATTATATTTGTGACAATGCTACAATTTGCTAGTTAAGGCATTAAGTGAAACAGCAATTTATTGTAGTTATAAAAATTGCCAAATAAAAAAAATGAAAAAATATTGGATATGTAAAAAATTAATATAAAAAACAAACCGCGCATAATATTTCAGCTTGAATGAAACTCCTCTAAAGTTGATCAAAAATGCAAAATAGTTCTTTAGATAGAATGTATTTAAAGATAAATCCAGCGTGACGACGCATATAATCCGATTGGAAAGTTTACAAAACAGCTGGAATAATGAAAATTGTTTTTTTTTCCATGCAGTGCAATAGTCCAAAGAGAAGTCTGTTCCTAGTCAAATGGGATCTGATAGTAAGAAGAGAGAAATCCAAAATGAGAACCTTCATCGTCGGCTTAAAAAGAAAAAGTGATTTCAAGCGGGGAAAAACCGTGAAAGCTCGTATTACTGTGACCGGAAATTGTCTAGACAGAACGAAACAGATCTTTCTATAAAGAAATTCGATGTCATCATTTAAAAGCAAAAGTGTAGGATTTATGATTATAATTTTTTAAGTGTTGCAGAATCATAGTTTATTAAGGCTGTCAAAATGAATGATGATGATAAAGATAACAAAATAATAATAATAATAATAATAATAATAATAATAATAATAATAATAATTTAGAAATTATAGTAATAAATTTAGTAATAAGTATAAAAAAAACTAATAATAATGTCGATAATAGTAATGTTTATAATAGCAGCACAGGGATAGTGACACAAATAAATACTATTATTGCATGTGTTATTTAGAATCGTTTGATACATTCCCTGCGCATTTTGTTCCGGCTCGCTTGACCCATTGTTCTAGCGGTATCCAACAGTTCAGATACGTCATGTGACTACTTTCCAGAAACCGCAGGATTGTGGAACTCCTTTTCTTATTTCTTTTAATCCTGGTCTTATTTATCGACATATCCACCATTTTTTGTTAAATAACTTACAGCAACCATTTGTCCCCCGAGGAAGTCAATTGTTTGATATTAAAAGGAGTTATGGCTCTAGCAACATCAACTATGTTCCTTTACAAGGCATCCTTTGAAGTAAATTGCTCTCCTCCCTCACAAACTATTTTTTTTTTAATATTGACCAGAGATATTCAATTGGGTATAGAACACGGTGGTCAGGTAATGAGAGTTTCTCCAACGAATCCCATAGATTTAAGGAAAGCTGCAGTTGCCCCAAGCAGAATGTGATGGTACATTGTACTGTATAAAAATCATTTGAAAGCGACGTGACAATGGTAGGTCATCTAACCATGTCGACAAATGCTTATCCAAAAAGGTTGTGTACGCATTGCTGGTAAACTTTACACCCTCTGGCACTCGACATGGTCCAACCAACTTATCCCCAATGATTCCCGCCCAAAACATCTATCCGGACCATCAAGAGTAGCACAGGCCTCATCCCTAAATGGAACTGCTGGAAATCCATTTTCATGTAATTATGTGCCTAAGCCATTTGTTTTTCACTGTGTTGTTTGCTCAATGGAAGCCTAGGAAGAGGTTTGATGTTCCTTGCAATCTCATTCAACACATTGTATCGGACATGCTTGAATCTTGGAGTAATTCCAGCTCTTTCAAAAATGGAAGCACTGATGCTGTTTGTGTTTCGGTTGACTTCCCTATGAATTTTCAGAATATCATGACCTGGAGTGTTTCTTCTGGTGCTCTTATTTTTCTGGATTTGGTGTTCGGATTGTTCAAGAATGAGGCCAAGATTATTGGATCCCTTTCCAGCTCTGTGGCAAAATCTTTGATGGACAATCTTTCTGCGAGTCATTCTCTTTTCAATAACCTTAAATCGCCGGATTTTTTGGCACTTTAAGAGATCTGCAGTAAAGCGATAGATAGTACAATTTCTTTTATTTATATAATAAATAAAATGCCATAACGTCGTGAATATAGCATTCCCGGTATTAATATAACCATTAGACAAAATAGTGTGTGTCTGTTTCTTGTCTATACGTAACTTTGATAAATACACATTGAATTATTATTTATTTATTAATTTACTATTAATATTTATATATATACATATATATATACACATACATATATATATGTATATATATATGTTTATATATATATATATATACATACATATATAACTACTTCATTTACTCACATAAAATTAATATACGGAAGTATAAATTTATGCGTAAACTTAAAGTATTTACTTCAACAGTGCTCAATACGTAGGTAGAGCTAGTTAGTAAGTTCTAAAATATAAATGGCGATTAAGCTATATATATATATATATATATATATATATATATATATATATATATATATATATATATATATATATATATATATATATATATATATATATATATATATATATATATAATACGGCATAATCACGTTGACACACCGGTTCCCGTCAGATCACTGAAGTAAAGCAACGTTGAGCCTGGTCATTATTAAAATGGGTGACCAATTTGGGAATTCCAGGTGCTGCATGTAGGAGGACATCGAAACCTCCCTGCAAAAAGTTGCAAAAACCTAACGTCGTCATCTCCCCTAATGGGAATATACGTGCGACTAGGGACCGATTGTGAATTTCGTACTCCCATCAAACTTCCTCCTTCGGAGGAAGCCGATCAAACCCTGAATAGGTTTGGTGCTTACTGCGCACACGCAGTATAGGGTTGGTGCTTACTGCACACACACAGACACACACACGCATATATATATATATATATATATATATATATATATATATATATATATATAGAGAGAGAGAGAGAGAGAGAGAGAGAGAGAGAGAGAAACTAACATATAACATATAAAAAAAACTCAAGCACAAGCCTGAAGAATCCTAGAGTGGATGAAACGCAGTTATTCAGCGTAGCTTAATCGCCATATATATTTTATAAATTACATACACACACACACACACACACATATATATATATGTATGTATATATACATATATATACTTAATTTACTCACATAAAATTAATATACGAAAGTAGAAATTTATTCGTAAACTTTAAGTATTTACTTCAAAAGTGCTCAATACGTAGGTAGAGCTAGTTAGTAAATTATAAAATATATATGGCGATTAAGCTACACTGAATGAAGAATCCTAGAGTGGATGAAACGCGGAATATTCAGTGTAGCTTAATCGCCATATATATTTTATATATATATATATATATATATATATATATATATATATATATATATATATAATATAATATAAAGCTGAATTCTGTGTGTGTGTGTGTGTGTGTGTGTGTGTGTGTGTGTGTGTGTGTGTGGTCACGAATAGGCTCCTATATGGCTGACTATTTTAAAAAGCTGATTACATATAATGATAGAAGATGTATCGAGACACAGGAATGGGTATGTTTGATCTGACAGAACAGTGGCTCATTAAAATTGTGGGGTCTGTGTTCGCGCCTGGTCCACAACATATGGAAATGAAAAATTTAAAAATTAAAAAAAAAACGTTTACAAGTATTTTTGATATAGATGTACATAAGAATACTTTAATAAGTATGTTTTAACTTAAATAGGGATGGTATAATAAAATTGTGGGGGTCTGCGTTCGCGCCTGGCATCCATAGAATGGAAATAGGCACAAACTTTAATAAAGACTTTTCATATCTATCTGCGTAAGTATACTTTGATAATTATGTTTCAGTTTGAAGAATATGGTATAATAAAATCATGGGGTGTTCGTTCGCACCTGACCTCCATAGAATGGAAATATGTCACAAAGTTTAACAAGGTTTTTTGATATAGATCCACAGAATATTGTGATAAGTGTTTCAGTGTGAACAGGTATGGTATAATAAATTATGGGGTTTATCTATTTTTACTTTCATCATATTTTGCTTTGGTTTTAATACCCCCAAATGCGAAGCTATCTCTTTACAACCCTTCCTTTTCATAACCTATCATACTTTCATAAATCAGAGTCCATTTTCCGTAGGCTGTATTTGAACCCAGATATATATATATATATATATATATATATATATATATATATATATATATATATATATATATAATTACATTTTCACCCCAAACAAGGCACATTGCCACTTTGGTGTAGGGGGCTACTATCAGGGGCAACAACTACTGGGGTACTATGTAGGGATTTGGGCAGCAAGATGTCTGTTCACATTGCACTTGAACTTCTGCACGTCGGTACAGTTGGGAAAGCAGGGACCTGGAATGGAATTCAAAAGTCTAGCGGTTCTGGGGAAGAAACGAATAGAAAGATCTTTTACATCTAGGGATCTCTACAGTGTGGGGGTGAAATTTTGAAGCCTGTCGGGTCCGTCGAGGGTGTTCACGTCGTGGGGGCACAAGTACTTGCAGTTCGTTAGAGCATTCACCATTAAAATACTTGTGGAACAGGCAGAGGGATGCAACGTTTCGTCGATGGGACAGAGGCTGAAGCTTAGATGCCAGTTCAGGGCGTATCAGATTTGCGATTCTCTTTTGAACCTTGTCAAGGAGCGAGAGACTAGTAGCCGATGCACGAGCCCAAATATGACAGCAATACTCCATACATGGGCAAATGGTTGCCTTATAGAGGTACAGGATACTTTCGAGTGTTAGTAGTTTTCTAGCACGGTAGAGAGAGCCCACCTTCCTCGCACCTTCCTGGCAATATTTTCAATATAATTGTTCCAACTCATGTTTCCTGTGAACGTTAGGCCAAGGAGCTTGAAAGGCGTACTCTCAGATAAATCTAAGTTATTAGGAGTAGTAGTAGGAGTATTAATCAAACGGGGGAAATTTCTTTAAAGATTTATATATATATATATATATATATATATATATATATATATATATATATATATATATATATATATAAATTTCTCCCGCTTGATGTTTTCCCGTTTATCGAACTTTGATTTCATGTAATATCTTTTTTATATATTTTTTCATTCCTTTTTTTCTTTTTGTCACTATTTATATCCTCATCTTCTTTTTTATATCCACTTTTTCCCATATTTTATTCTTGATTAATCGCCTTTCCCATATTTTATTTCTTACTTTCCTCTATTTAATAAGTACGCATCTCTTAAAACTATTATTATCTATTATTACTCTATAATTTTTTATGTTTTTACTCCCATCTATACACCAACCCCCTTGACATTTTATCCTCCTACACCACCTTCTGTTTATTGTCTAGCTTAATGAATTAAAATCCTAACACTATGCACTTCGTATAATTCAACCCCTCACATTAATACTCCTACTACTACTCCTAATAACTTATAATCTCAGACACCCCCTCTAAAAGTATACCAATATAGCATAAAAAGCCCTAAATCCCTTCAACAGGCACAACACATACACACGCAGTTTTAATTGAGCAACTTCCTGCAACCAACCTACCCTATATTCTCCCTCATAATTTTAACACACACACATTTTCCACATACATTAATACCTACTATGACAGATATGCCTTACCTAATGCAAATTATACTCCTCCTACACATAGAAACCAAACAGTCTGAATAATTTATTTCGATCTTAATCTTTTTTTTTTTACACAGGCATCACCACATTATCAAGGCCAAGAGGCCACTCAAGGATAAGGATTAAAGGGTGTACAGTAAAACTTGGAAAGTATAGTAATCATTAGTAATGAAAATTCGGCAAATTTGTTAACTCATATGGAACGGTTCATCAAGAACTTATTTATGTTAGACTTGAAGGTAACCATATTGTACTCAGCCGGAAAGCAGGAAAACGGAAGACAATCTCACAGGCGTGCAGTTCTAAGAAAGAAGCTTTGTTCATGGAATCTACGTTTAGGTTTAGGCACGGATAAAGAGTGGGGGTGGGGAATTATTGATCTAACTATTATATTTCATTGCATCTTCTCCACTCTTATGATGAAAAAGCTTAGGCTTCGACATGCCATTGTATAAAGAGTCCTCGCTTACCCAACTCCCCGAATGCATATATACCCTCATTGGTTAAAAAAATCTCTGTATATTAATATTTAGTGTTTATACTTTCATTTTCCTTTCTTATTTACTTCTGGATTTATACACAGTGATACCTCAGTTATCGAACTTTTCGGTTATCGAACTTTTCGGTGATCGAACAACTCGGTGTTCTAACCGGTAGTTGAACGAAATTTCGGAGTTCAAACCGCTAGCTTAGCTTCGAATATTAACAAGTAACGGTGTTCCTCAACGGAACGTTGTATTTCATACTGATCGTTATATTTTTGAAGTGAAGTGTGACGACCCAACCCCACTCCGACGACGTCGTCACGCAAATCTGAACTTTGCGAGGAGTTATATTTAGAATAGCGTCAACACAATCCCTTCGACAGTCTTATTTTCAGCGTGGTACCAGAACCACACAATTCGATTGGTCGACCTCTTTTAGTGCGTGGGATAACGAAGGACGTTAAGGTGTCCAAAAAGTAGAAAAAGTCAGTAGACTTCAATACGACGAACGAAGCGGGTATCTTGCGACGACAGGAATTAATTGTGCGAGAAAAAAACCTTTGCTTCTAAAGTCTTTACAAGAAGCTAAGCCGATTTTTTGGATAACAAAGAAAAATTGACATTCTTTTGCCATTAAATTTATCAAATCCTCAAAGTTTACAAATAAAAATGGACTTTTAAACTCTGGAACCAATTCTATTTCACTTAATTTAAAGCAGAAAAATCATTTCGGTGTTCGAACAAACATTTGGAACGAATTATGATCGAGTACCGAGGTACCACTATACGAGGGGCGTGCAATAAGTAATGCTCCTAACCCACTTTCAGTTATCTGATCTAGCTGAAATTTTGCATGTGCAATGATTTATATCTCTACGGGTTATGTGGCAAATTACAGCTCTGAACTAATTGTGGTTTCTGTTTTACAGGTGTTTGAACTGAGTCAGTTGTGAAATTGGGCCTGTTGAATGTCGAGCAGTGATCCGGTTTTTGTATTTAAAAGGGCGCACACCACAGGAGACTTTTGATGAAATGAAGAAACTTATGGTGATAATGCCCCATCGTATGACCTTGTAAAACGCTGGCATCGTGAATTCAAACATGGACGGAAGTCTGTGGAAACAGCTCCCAGACCTGGCCGTCCCACTTCTGCCATTGATGAGGCCTCTGTCCGTCAAGTTGAGGCTGCCATTTTGGAAGATCGGCGCATTACTAATCGCCAAATAGCCCAAGATGTCAAGATTAGTACAGGGTTTGTGGAAACTATCATTTATGACCATTTGCATATGCATAAGGTGCCTGCCAGATGGATTCCCAGGTTGCTCACACCATTCCAGAAGTGAGAACGCGTCGAGTGCTCGAGGATGAATTTGGAGGTGTGCCAAGAAGATGAGTCAAAGTTTTTCAAAAGACTGATTACACAGGATTAAACCTGGGTCAATCACTATGATCCAGAGACCAAAGCCCAGTCAAAGCAGTGGAAGCACTTGGACTCACCACCTTCAAAGAAGGCAGAGGTGCAGCCCTTCGCTGGCAAGGTCATGCTCACAGTCTTCTGGGACCAGAACGGAGTAGTGATGACAGACTTCCTGGTAAAGGGTACCACAATAACAGGAGCCTATTATGCTTCACTTTTGAGGGAATTAAGGGAAGCTATCAAAATCAGGAGGCGGGGAAAGATCAGCAAAGGTACCTTTCTCCTGCAGGACAACGCTCCGGTCCACAACTCGCATGTCGCCAGATCAGAAGCACGGGCGTGTGGTTATGAAATCCTTCCCTATCCTCCCTACTCTCCTGACCTTGCACCCTCTGACTTCCACCTCTTTCCAGCCATGAAGTTATTTTTGAAAGGAAAGCGTTTCCCAGATGATGCAGCCTTGATTTCTGAAGTCACGTCGTGGTTGGAGGACCAACCTGGGGTGCTCTACAAAAACGGTATCCAGAGCTGCATCAAACGATGGGAGAAATGCATAACTCTGGGTGGTTCCTATGTAGAGAAAAGACTAATAACTGTGCCAAGTTTCGTTGCTCTAATGCTATGGGAAGTGGGTCAGGGACATTACTTATTGCACGCCCATCGTATATAAGATCACTGCGTATATATATATATATATAGAGAGAGAGAGAGAATATGACGAAAATAGGAATATGAATAAAATAATAGAACGGTATTATAAAATTATATAATATTATTCTATGGTTGAAATTTTATGACATTTAATAAAACAGAACTTGTATTTTTAAACCAATAAAATATACCCAAATTTGACTACATTTGTATATAAAGTGTCCTGCCAGCCAGCTTCAGTTTTACTACTTCGGTTGTCTTCCCTGTGGCCTAGCCACTCCAGTAGCAACTCTGTAAGTCGTAGACGAAGAAACAGATGTCAGTGGCTAATTATATTTTTAAAATAATATATATGCAGCTCCCCATTTGGGGGTACCAACTTGGTCAAAGGGAAAATTATTCCCAACTCGCATTTAGGTAAAAATGCACTTTCGTATAAATAATTGAATCCATTCAAAACGTATCGCAAAAACAAAAAAATAAATAAAATAAAATAACATCTACGCAAATCGCGATATATCCAAACAGTTGTGCGAAATGGTCCAATGGTAAAAGTTTAGGGTTCTTACCATGAGATCCTGATTTCGAATCTCGCTGGACTCAGCCACTCTGAAGAATCGTAGACGACGAAACGTATATATGTGTATGTATATATGTATATGTATCTATGCATATGAGTATGTGTGTGTATGCCTACATTTAGATGTACGTATGTTTGCATGTGTATTGTATGTATATATGTGTATGTGCCTATGTATCTGTGTGTGGATTTGTAGATATGTACATATGTATGTGTGTGTATGTATGCGTATATGCGCGTGTCTTGGCATACGTATTAACTCTTAACTACCTAAAAACCATTCGCTATCAACTCAAATGAAAGAATCGTAGCTACTACGAACATTCGAACTGAAATCCCTTACTTGCCAAGCACATATGACACAAAAGTCCTTTCTCTCCCTCTCTCCCCCTCTCCCTCTCTCCCCTTCTCTCTCCCCCCCCTCTCTCTCTCTCTCTCTCTCTCTCTCTCTCTCTCTCTCTCATTTATTCCATATACTCCAGTGCCAGCATAAACAACCAAAAGCAGTCAAATCTTAAAACCTAAAATCGGAATTCCTTCCCCCCGTTTTACCTCCCTCTCTCCCTCTCCCCCTCCCTATATCCATATATATCCACCCACGCCTACCTGAATCTGCTACACCCCCCACACTACAATCTAATGAATCTTAACCTTCTAAACTTAACTATTGTCGATACCGTCTTCCTCCACCTTATTATCTCTTACCCCCCCCCCATTTTTTTTTTTTTTTAAATAATAACAATAATTTCTGTAAGGTCTGACGAGGCTGCTGGGTCGTAAACATGGTCCAACATCCGAAACATATGTAACCAAACATATAAAACGGTAATAAAAAATAAAACATATATATATATATATATATATATATATAGAGAGAGAGAGAGAGAGAGAGAGACAGACAGACAGACAGACAGACAGACAGAAAGAATTCTTTTGGAATTAACTTTTCTATATATAAATACTGTTATTTTTATTAGTTTGAAGTTTACCACTGCGTATATCAGGTAAACACTACACCCCGTTGTTTTCCTTAATATATATATATATATATATATATATATATATATATATATATATATATATATATATATATATATATATATATATAAATAACTACTTCATTTACTCGCATAAAATTAATATACGAAAGTATAAATTTATGTGTAAACTTTACGTATTTACTTCAAAAGTGCTCAATACGTAGGTAGAACTAATTAGTAAGTTATAAAATATATATGGCGATTAAGCTACACTGAATATTCCGCGTTTCATCCACTCTAGGACTCGTCAGGCTTATGCGCGTATTTTGTGGTTGTCTGTCGTTTATATATATATATATATATATATATATATATATATATATATATATATATATATGCGTGTGTGTGTGTGTATGTGTATGTATATATGAAATTACTGTTATATCAATAATAATAATAATAAGAAGAAGAAGAAGAAGAAGAAGAAGAAGAAGCTGATGATGATGATGATGATGATGATGATGATGATGATGATGATGATGATGATGAAGAAGAAGAAGAAGAAGAAGAAGAAGAAGCTTATAATACACAAAAATAGGCGTGAAATGTCGAGGAGAATAAAAGGACAGAAGAAAGACAACAGTGTTTATTCAGCATTTATAGAAATAAACAAAAATGAAGAAAAATTTGTTATCGTTCACCTACTTGTCACAAAAAGAAAATAATAAACACCAAAATTTGCCGTAGGTAGGCCAAAGCCATTTTAATATTTTTCAAATGTTCTAACTCATATAAAATGATCCTTCTAAAATAGTGTTTTAATAATTTGAATATCTTATTTTCTGAAAAAAAAAGTTAAAATATATAAAGTACACTTGATATTAATAAATTATCGTTTGGTTTTAAATTTTTCGTTTCGAGTCTCTTTCCGGCATTATCTTCCCCCCCCAAAAAAAAAAAATGAAATCAAAGTCAGTTGTCTGCCTTTAATTCTATTGTGGCTACTACCCCCTCCATCGACACAGCGTAAAATTTGATTAAATTAAAAACTACTTGATCAAATTACATGATTTTGGAATATTTCATCTTCGATCCGTGACTGGTACGTACATTCAACAGACTTTTCTTGGTTTAAGTTTAATTGCCGCCGCCCTAATTGCTAATCCGAATAAGCGCCAAGAAAACACTATCCACACCTCCGCTGGATGAGTGCAATGACTTCTGGAATCTTGGGGAGGCTTATTGTCACATGAAGTCGTTGCCAGTCAAAGTTAAGCGGCTTGCAATAACGCAAAATAATTTATCGAAAGAAGTGAGGAGGAGCACCACCGTGAGGAGCACCACCGTGAGGAGCACCACCGTGAGGAGCACCACCGTGGCCAACACTGAAAATATGAGAGGGGGGGGATTATTATCCAGACTTCAAGGAGCATCACCGGTTATTGTCAATGAATAATCTGTGTGAGTCTTTTTTCTAGCTTAACTCCAAGAAATACCAATGGTAGTTACCAGTAAGAAATCAATGGTAAGCGGCTGTTGCAATAACACGAAGTCATTTGCGCTGATTGTCTAAAGTTATGGAGAGAATTTGAAGTACGCAAACAGAACTGTATCCAAGGCAATGGCAGAAACCTAGAGGAAGACCTCCAGTCTTTAGTGGAAAAAGGGCAAAAATGTACGGTCACATTCAATGCTGCCAACTCTAAGCTTCTTTCATTTAATAAGTACAAGAAACCTACTCAACCGCCAATAACCGTAGCTAATGATACATTACATGAAAGTACTTCGTTCAAACTCCTCGGTTTAACGTTTACAGTGAACATGAGTTGGGATAAATACATTGAGGGCATTACCAAAGCTACTGCAAAGAAGGAGGGCTGGAAAGTTTCTTACGCCTGAAAGGATCTTGTTCCTCTATAAGGCCACCATTCGCCCATGTATGGAGGACTGTTGTCACATTTGGGCTGGTGCACCTGCTACTAGTCTCTCACTCCTGGACAGGGTTCAAAAGAGAGTCGCCAACCTGATAGGTTCTGAACTGTCATCTAAGCTTCAACCTCTGTCCCATCGATTAAATGTTGCCTCCCTCTGTCTGTTTTACAAGTATTTTTAATGGTGAATGCTCTGACGAACTACAAGCGCTTGTACCCCCCTCCTCGATATGAATACTCCCGACAAACTCGACAAGCAGCAAAGTCCCACCCCTACACAGTAGAGATCTCTAGATGTAATAAACCTTTCTACTCTAATAGTTTCTTCCCCAGAACTACTAGACTTTGGAATTCCCTTCCGGTTTCCTGTTTTCCCAACTGTACTGACATGCAGAAGTTCAAGTGTAATTTGAACAGACATCTTGCTGCTCATCTCCCTACATATTATCCCTGCCACATATGTCCCTGATAGTAGCCCTCTACATTGGGGTGAACCCTTTAATTGCCATTCCTCCCAGGTACACTCTGACCCGGAGTGGTAGTACCTGTTAGGGTCCCAACTATGTGTTAAATAGAAACCGACTTAAAAAATATATATATATATATATATATATATATATATATATATATATATATATATATACTCTATTAAAAAATCGTTCTATTAAAAAATCGTTTTTCAAACTCACTAGATTCGGCATTAAATAACCTGAAAAGGGCTGGTATGCCGTAAAACAAAAACAACCAACCAACCTTATCCTCGAATGGCTTTTGGGCTTTGATACCAACCAACCATACTTCATTATTGTACCGTAAAGTAATTTTCTATGTGTATTAAAATTGACAGAAAATGGAACAAATTTAAAGGCAAATTTAGATAAATACGTTTTTGAGATGAGGTATGAATGTTTGTCTTTTTTTTTTTAGAATTATCGGACTATTGTTCTCATCTTGTGTGTTATATGTACAACGCTTCAGTCGATGTAAACTCTGACTTTTGTCAGATGTAAAAACCGCCATGTTTTGACAGAAAAAAGGGATGTAGCTCTAAACTCTGAAGTTTCGAATTTTTTGATCTAGTTGGAAGTAAGTTTACACGAATTATAAAGATAATTTTATTATCAGAGAACCGCAGGGGATTTAATTTTGAACTTAATATGATGCAATTTTATATTAACTCCACCAACCAATTGTAAGTTATTTGAAACCTAATATTTACGAAACTAAGAGGTTGGTGGTTTCAGCATTGTTAATACATTTTTTAACCAAATGTATTTTTTTAAATACAGTACGCACAGTTCGGGTAGTAACGATGCAGTAGAGTACAATTCAATAATATGCGATAAGGTTAAGAGCCTCACCTGCGAATATGCGGAGCCGAGAATGGGGAACTGCGAATAGGTGAGGGTATATTGTAGATATATTATAAGATTGGTAGGTTATTTGTAGAGAGTTGGGGATAAACAGGGGACGGTAAGGGGGGGATTGGGCTGGTAGAGTATGGGAGTCGGAGTTTCAGGGGAAAATAATCACGTGCTGTGCCGCGTACAGGTAAAAATATCACTTGGTCGTTTTTGAGCTGCAGTTAATATCGACAAATTCTGCTGCGTATTATCGATCCGACTATTGCAACATTAGCTCACCATCTACCTCTCTCTCTCTCTCTCTCTCTCTCTCTCTCTCTCTCTCTCTTTCTTCCACTCTTTTTTATTTCTCAACCTATCTCTAAACCTCCCTATCCCCCTCTCTCTAAACCTCTCTATCCCCCTTTCTCTAAACCTCCCTATCCCCCTCTCTCTAAACCTCTCTATCCTCCTTTCTCTAAACCTCTCTATCCCCCTCTCTCTAAACCTCTCTATCCCCCTTTCTCTAAACCTCTCTATCCTCCTCTCTCTCTAAACCTCTCTATCCCCCTTTCTCTAAACCTCTCTATCCCCCTCTTTCTAAATCTCGCTATATTTTTCAATCTCTTAGCCGCTTACTCTTGCAACCTCTCTCAATTAAACTCGCGTTCAGCCTCACTTTTTCAACTTCTCCCTCAATCTCTTTCTCTCTCTCCCTCTCTTCCTATATCTTTCTCACCCTCACTCTATCAATCGCTCTTGATAAACCTCTCTCAGTCTTACCCTCTCAACCTCTTTCTTTCTCTCTCTCTTTCTCTCTCTCTCTCTCTCTCTCTCTCTCTCTCTTGCAACCCCTTCCTCAATCACTCTCAACATCTCATTCTCTCCCAATTTTTTCTCAACCTCACTCGCTATTCATTTTTCCTCTTTACGTTCCTCAACCTCTTTCTCTCTCGCAACCGCTTCCACTTTCTTTCCCAATCTCTCATAACTCTCTGTCAATCTTTCTCAATTAACCTCCCTCTCTCAGCTTTACTTTTTCAACTTTTTTCTCCCTCTCTCTCTCTCTCTCTCTCTCTCTCTCTCTCTCTCTCTCTCTCTCAAGCTCTTCACAATCTCTTTTAATCTCTCTCTCTTTCTCTCTCTCTTTCTCTCTCTCTCTTTTAATCTCTCTCTCTTTCTCTCTCTCTTTCTCTCTCTCTCTCTCTTAGCATCACTCTTTCAACAGTTAATCTCTTTTGCTCTCTTTCTTCATCTTTTAACTTTTCTCACTCTTACAACTCTCTCTCTCTCTCTCACAGCATCACTTTCTCAACTTTTCCCTCTCTTTCTCAATATCCACACACTCTCTCTCTCTCTCTCTCTCTCTCTCTCTCTCTCTCTCTCTCTCTCTCTCTCTCTTTCTCACGATCTCCTTTTTTTCTCTATCACTCTCTTTTTCATAACATGTGAAAGAAAAATTCTCTATCTCTTTTAATTAACCTCTCTGTCAGCTTCACTCTGTCTTCTTTCCCTCCCTCAAGCCCTTACTCTATCTTTCTCAATTACTCTCAATCTTACTTTATCTCTCTCTCTTAGCATTACTCTTTCAACCTCTCTCTCTCTCTCTCTCTCTCAACCTATTTCGCTTATTTTCTTCATATTTCAAATTTTATCTCTATTTCAACTTCTCTCTCTCTCTCTCTCTCTCTCTCTCTCTCTCTCTCAGCATCACTGTCCGAACCTTTCCCCCTCTTTCACAATCTCAATACCCTCTCTCTCTCTCTCTCTCTCTCTCTCTCTCTCTCTCTCTCTCTCTCCATCACTCCCTCTATCATAATATGAGGAAGAAATAAAAATGAAGCGAAACGGGAAGCTAGTAAAGAAAGAAAGAAAGAAGATATATTTTTTAAAAAGAAAATGAAAGAAAAAAAAATAACATAGGCAGCGAACAAAGACCGACACACGCACGTGAAATAACGGAGGAGATGATGATACACGTGACATCAAGAAAGAAAAACGATGCCCCACCCAAACTGTGCCCCTACTCTAAACCGCAACCATACCCTAATCTAACCTATCCTACCCTCTCCCCCCAAACAGAAGATGACTATCTGCGAACATTCCATCACAAACCTTAAATACACTGTCTGAATGAGCTATAACTACTTCTACACATCTCATGTGTGAATGTCCGTTGCAGTGCCTTAGATTATTACACCTTTATATATCGCCTGATGAGAGCTTTAGTTTTTCAACTAATTAATCGAAACAGTTTTATGATTGTGTAGCGGTATTAATAAAAATTATTATCTATATATATAGCTTGTGGGTTTGACCTTTACTCCTGATCTGAAATGGAACACTTACATCAAGTCTGTTGCCAAGGTCGCTGGAAAGATGGTGGGATCCTTCTACCGCTCCAGAAGATATCTCACTACTGATGCAATTCTCTATCTATATAAAAGCCAAGTACGTCCAAGGATGTAATACTGCTGCCATATCTGGGCAGGAGCTGTTAAAAATAGCCTATCCTGCCTTGACAGAGTACAAAATAGACTTCGTGGCTTAGTGGGGGATGCCCTTTTCTCTACCCTGTAACCTCTCTCCCACAGAAGAGACGTTGCGAGCCTATCTTTGTTTTATCGTTATTTCCATGGCAGGTGCTCGTCTGAACTCCAATCTCTGGTCCCCCTCGCCAATCTTTCACGAAAAACACCCGTCTAGACGAATCCACTGTGAAAAATTTTCCCCACTCTTTATCTGTGCCTAAATCAAAACGTGGATTCCATGAACAAAGCTTCTTTCTTAGAACTGCACGCCTGTGGAACTCTGTTCCGTCTGCCTGCTTCCCACCTGACTACAACTTGGAAGTCTTCAAGTCCAACGTTAACAAATTCCTAATGAACCGCCCCCTTAAGTAAACACTTCATCAAATCTCCACACTAACGTAATGTACTTGCAATGACCCTTATCCCTGAGTGGCTTCCGGGCCTTGATAAGTGGTGACCACTGTGTAAAAAAATATATATAAAAAAGTATATATATATATATATATATATATATATATATATATATATATATATATACAGGCATCATTTTTTCATTCAAGCAAATATTGTTAAATGCAACGGAGACACTTTGCTTTATGATTGTTTTTTAATTTTTCGATTATATTAGAACCCTTTAACCCACTATAAATGATATCGCATTCGAGAAAAGACGTAACGTTCTAAAATGTCTTGCGAAGTTCTTATTAGACGGACTTCGTTAACGATGTCCACGCACTTGCTGATTTTAATACTCAAATTTTTAATCGACCTATATGTTTAATCGACTTTTCATCGACTCTATATTTTAACTTATCGCCGTTAATTGTATATTTAAGTTTTCACTTCTAATTCTCATTTTCGCTCCTTTGCATTTTTACTTCAACATCTGAAGATGATTCGAGAATGAAACGAAAGCGCTCGTGAGAGCAACAACTATGGAGCTCTTATTAATATTTTTGAATTTGATATAAAAACGATTATATGGTAAATCGAAAAATTAAGTAAAGTGTCTCCGTTGCATTTAATAATATTTGCTTGAATATATATATATATATGTATATTTATATGTGTATATGTGTATGTACGTATGTGCATATGTGTATGTATGTATATGTGTATGTATGTGTATATGTGTGTATGTGTATGTATGTACATATATGTATATATGTGTGTATATGTATATATATATGTATGTTACAGTGTTATGTCTGGTTGAGGGTGTGCAAGTCGCTGGCAGGACTAAAAGTCATCTTTGAGCAGATGGACATTTAGTGACTGAGGGAGTGGCACTCGTCTATTAAGATGTTGCTATCTTCATATATATATATATATATATATATATATATATATATATATATAACTACTTCATTTATTCACATAAATTTAATATACGAAAGTATAGATTTATGCGTAAACTTTAAGTATTTACTTCAAAAGTGCTCAATATATATATATGTATATTATATCAATCAGTGAATCTATTATGCCCTTAACTCATCAGAAGAAATAGCAACAATTAATCCGTCAAAAGGAAATGAAGTGTGATTTGACATGATTACAATCCAAAAATTGGAGGAGAAGCTGCATATACCTTTAATATATTTCCATTACGCCATTTTGGCGTAATGGAAACATATAAATGGAAACATGCACATGAATGTGTAGCGACATAGTGATGCTTATATAAAACAAATAATATATATATATATATATATATATATATAGTGCAAAATTTTGTTGAAAATTCAAAGACTCACGTTTTCTTTTTTATAACCTTCGTTATTTCCTGGATTTTTCCATTACAGCTGTTTCATTAATGAGTTGGCAATTTTACGATTTATGTTTCCGTAAAAATATCCTGTCCCCACCAACTTCTTCAGATGTTTATCCGTTAGATTTTTACAACAAATAGTATATTTTTAACATGCTGGACATCGTATTCGGGTAAAATGATTTCCACAGCCATGCTTCCTCACTTCCTCCATCTTTTGGTGCTATGTAAAGATAGTTTTCCGTTTTAACCCGTACTTTCGTATTTTTATTTTTTATTTATTAATTATTTATTTTTGTTTTGATTTTCCCTGTTTTTCCTATTTGTTTTTTATCCCAATTATATATATATATATATATATATATATATATATATATATATATATATACATATATATAGTCATCAGAGACAGAGTATTTTTTTCTTTTATTGTAGCTCTTTATTTTAACTAGACCTTCCTCCAGCCGGGATCTAACCGACACATATCTGGTTGATAATCGGACATTATAACCAATCAGTCTTGACCGTTAGCAATGCTGTTATAAACATTCATTTAAACTACCACATATTGTTATATTTGTGTTTGTAAGGAAATGTGCATTATCGCTAATGGTAATTAACAACTCACTTACCAGAATGCTCAACCTCAATGCGTGTATTTTTATTTTAAACAAGCAGGGAGTCCCGAAGTTCACCAGAATTAATTAATGAATGTTTCACACTCCCTTTTTTTATTGTCATCGAAATCTGTGAAATTCCCCATTTTTCAATCAAATCGATTGATTGCCAACTCTAGTCGGGGATTCATCATAGAACCTACTGTTGATTTCATAAAATTATTTTTATATATACCTAGCGAGGATACCTGTGTTGCCCGGGTGTTTTTAGGTGTGTGTGTGTGTGTGTGTGTGTTGGGAGAGGGGTAGATCCAAACCATATGTTAAACTTCTTTTAAAAAATCGGAAAAACAAAAAAGAAACAGCGAACATGATGTAAAAAGATGAAAAGAGTTTCGGTAGGTAGGTAGGACCGAACCCGGAACGTTGAGGGGAAAAACTTGATAAGTTACCGCTCCCCCACGAAAGGAATGTAACGGAAACGAATTTCAATTTAACATTTTAAACGCACAGGTAGCAGGTGCGCAGCGAATTTAATTAGGTCAAAGGAAATTAAATTCCGCACTTAATTTTAACTGCGGGATAGTTCTTTTGGGTTTATTTTTTACCCAACTTTGTCTGGTTTTGTTTCCCTAACGTGTTGGGAAAAACCAGCTCCCTCTTTATTAGGGGAGTGTCAAAATGAAAGCAATTGTCTGATATGACGGTTTTCACTGACATTGACCAAACGTCGATTGCTTTCTGGACGCTCCCGGCCCCCACATTAGTTTCACTTTTATACGAAACGCCGAATCAACACGAGAGGGGCCGAAATAGAAAGAATTGTGTAAAAGTCGGCGTCAATAAATCTAGATGCGACGCGCGTTCGCAAATGGTAGATATTATTATCTAGGGGGTATATAAACAGTTCTAAGACATAGTACCCCCCGCGCGAGAATCCCGGTGAAAAAAGGCTTTTTTGGACATACAAAAATGTGCACCGCATTTGCCTTATATATATATAGATGACTTGAATTAAAGTTTGAAATGCAAAAGTCATGGCTTAATTGTACTCTAAAGAGAAACATTTATTTCGAACTCGCTCCTGTCATATCAAAGAACCTTTTCTAAATTTTAATGCCTGGCCTTGCAGCGTGTGCAATGATAATGGCTTAAATTTAAGTTGAAAATAAAAAAAAAGTCGTGTATCATGGTGTAACTGAGCTTTAAACAGAAATATTGATTTCGAACGCGCCTCTATCATATCAAAGAACCTAATGTTGATATTATATATCGGGTTTTTCGGCTTCTGTGTAATAAAACTTTTTAAATGCATTTGTGATGTTAGGCTGTGTAAGGTCTAAATTGTCTGTTCCTTCTTTCATCGGAATATTTCGATTATCGATTATCGATTATCGATTGCCGATCCTAATCATAAACATTCCGATACAAAACATATCTACGAACATTACCAGACACATTAAGAAACCTTCCCTGAAATTTCATAAATATCGGTCCAGCCGTTTTGGAGGCCATAGGGAATAAACTCACACACATAGACATTTTTTTTTACTCACGTTCACCCCTAACAATGCATATCGCCACTTGGACATAAAGGGCTACTATTTGGGACCGTGATGATGAAAGATTAACAAGATGCTGGTTTACATTACATTTAAACTTACGTTTATCAGTATAGTTAGGAAAGTAGGTAGCAGGAAGGGAATTTCATAGTCTAGTTGTTCGAGAGAAGAAACTTTTAGAGTAGAAAGTTTTCTGGCAATTAGGGACCTCAATAGTGAAGGAGTGAGGTTTTGTCGTTGGTATGTACATCGAGGGGGCACAAGTGCAACGAGTTCATCAGAACACATTCCATTAAAATACTTGTAAAAAAGGCACAGAGATGCAACATTACGGCGATGAGACCGGGGTTGGAGCTTAGTTGACAAAGTGGGATCTATTAGATTGAATAATCTGTTTTGGACTTTCTCCAAGAAGAAAAGGCTAATGATAGACACCAGACCAGATGCGGCAATAATACTCTATCTTTGCAGCATCCTTCGCAATGCGCTCAACGTATTTGTTCCAGTTCATATTGCCCGTGAATGTTAAGCCGAAGAGTTTGAAGGAAGAAAGTTCCTTTCGTAAAATAGCAGCTACAGACGTAGAGATATATTACCATTTTTATGCCTTTATATCTCTTATCCCCATTCCTTTTCGACTGAAAGAACAAAATGAAAATCGATGCGAATCAGTTTCGTGGCAATGAAACGCGCATAAAAGTCAAAGTGAAATTGATATTTCCCATTAAATCCCCGGCAACCGGTCAAATAGCTGTTGAGGCCGCTCGTGCAAATAGCCACTCATTTTATCTTTACGATATAGTCTCTTATTTGCACCGACTGAATAACCTAGCGGACAGGATGTCCGACAAGAGACCAGCTTACAAGTTTTCCTATACTACGGCAAGTAATGTGATGAGAATTATGAATATCAGCTTTTGAGGCCGGATCAAGTTGTTTGCATTTTTTTTTTTTTTCACTCCGGAGGTGACCACTTATCAAGGCCCTGGGGCTACTTTCGGATAAGCGTTAAGTGTTATGTATATATGTAAAGGTTATACATATATATATATATATATATATATATATATATATATATATATATATATATATATATATATGTATATATATATATATATATATATATATATATTTATGAGTATATTCTATCATCTAATGTATATATATATATATATATATATATTTATGAGTATATTGTATCATCTAATGTATATATATATATATTTATGAGTATATTGTATCATCTAATGTATATATATATATATATTTATGAGTATATTGTATCATCTAATGTATATATATATATATTTATGAGTATATTGTAGCATCTAATGTATATTTATATATTTATGAGTATATTGTATCATCTAATGTATATATATATATATTTATGAGTATATTGTATCATCTAATGTATATATATATATTTATGAGTATATTGTATCATCTAATGTATATATATATTTATGAGTATATTGTATCATCTAATGTATATATATATATTTATTTATGAGTATATTGTATCATCTAATGTATATATATATTTATGAGTATATTGTATCATCTAATGTATATATATATATATATTTATGAGTATATTGTATCATCTAATGTATATTTATATATTTATGAGTATATTGTATCATCTGATGTATATATATATATTTATGAGTATATTGTATCATCTGATGTATATATATATATTTATGAGTATATTGTATCATCTGATGTATATATATATATTTATGAGTATATTGTATCATCTAATGTATATTTATATATTTATGAGTATATTGTATCATCTGATGTATATATATATATTTATGAGTATATTGTATCATCTAATGTATATATATATATTTATGAGTATATTGTATCATCTAATGTATATTTATATATTTATGAGTATATTGTATCATCTAATGTATATATATATATTTATGAGTATATTGTATCATCTAATGTATATTTATATATTTATGAGTATATTGTATCATCTAATGTATATATATATTTATGAGTATATTGTATCATCTAATGTATATATATATATTTATGAGTAAATTGTATCATCTAATGTATATATATATATATATTTATGAGTATATTGTATCATCTAATGTATATATATACTTTTATGAGTATATTGTATCATCTAATGTATATATATATATCTATGAGTATATTGTATCATCTAATGTATATATATATATTTATGAGTATATTGTATCATCTAATGTATATTTATATATTTATGAGTATATTGTATCATCTAATGTATATATATATTTATAAGTATATTGTATCATCTAATGTATATATATATATTTATGAGTATATTGTATCATCTAATGTATATATATATATATATTTATGAGTATATTGTATCATCTAATGTATATATATATTTATGAGTATATTGTATCATCTAATGTATATATATATATTTATGAGTATATTGTATAATCTAATGTATATATATATATATATATATATATGAGTATATTGTATCATCTAATGTATATATATATTTATGAGTATATTGTATCATCTAATCTATATATATATTTATTTATGAGTCTATTGTATCATCTAATCTATATATATATTTATGAGTATATTGTATCATCTAATATATATATATATATTTATGAGTATATTGTATCATCTAATGAATATATATATTTATGAGTATATTGTATCATCTAATGTATATATATATATATATTTATGAGTATATTGTATCATCTAATGTATATATATATATTTATGAGTATATTGAATCATCTAATGTATATATATATATTTATGAGTATATTGTATCATCTGATGTATATATAAATATTTATGAGTATATTGTATCATCTGATGTATATATATATATATTTATGAGTATATTCTATCATCTAATGTATATATATATATTTATGAGTATATTGTATCATCTAATGTATATATATATATTTATGAGTATATTGTATCATCTAATGTATATATATATATTTATGAGTATATTGTATCATCTAATGTATATATATATATTTATGAGTATATTGTATCATCTAATGTATATATATATATATTTATGAGTATATTGTATCATCTAATGTATATATATATATTTATGAGTATATTGTATCATCTGATGTATATATATATTTATGAGTATATTGTATCATCTAATGTATATATATATATTTATGAGTATATTGTATCATCTAATGTATATATATATATATATTTATGAGTATATTGTATCATCTAATGTATATATATATATATATTTATGAGTATATTGTATCATCTAATGTATATATATTTATGAGTATATTGTATCATCTAATGTATATATATATATTTATGAGTATATTGTATCATCTAATGTATATATATATATTTATGAGTATATTGTATCATCTAATGTATATATATATATTTATGAGTATATTGTATCATCTAATGTATATATATATATATTTATGAGTATATTGTATCATCTGATGTATATATATATATATTTATGAGTATATTGTATCATCTAATGTATATATATATATTTATGAGTATATTGTATCATCTAATGTATATATATATATATATTTATGAGTATATTGTATCATCTAATGTATATATATATATATATATATTTATGAGTATATTGTATCATCTAATGTATATATATATATTTATGAGTATATTGTATCATCTAATGTATATATATATATATTTATGAGTATATTGTATCATCTAATGTATATATATATATATCTATGAGTATATTGTATCATCTAATTTTTATATATATATTTATTAGTATATTTTATCATCTAATGTATATATATATATTTATGAGTATATTGTATCATCTAATCTATATATATATTTATGAGTATATTGTATCATCTAATGTATATATATATATATATTTATGAGTATATTGTATCATCTAATGTATATATATATATATATATTTATGAGTATATTGTATCATCTAATGTATATATATATATTTAAAAGTATATTGTATCATCTAATGTATATATATATATATATTTATGAGTAAATTGTATCATCTAATGTATATATATATATATATCTATGAGTATATTGTATCATCTAATGTGTATATATATATTTATGAGTATATTTTATCATCTAATGTATATATATATATATTTATGAGTATATTGTATCATCTAATCTATATATATATTTATGAGTATATTGTATCATCTAATATATATATATATATTTATGAGTATATTGTATCATCTAATGTATATATATATATATATATATATTTATGAGTATATTGTATCATCTAATGTATATATATATATTTATGAGTATATTGTATTATCTAATGTTTATATATATATTTATGAGTATATTGTATCATCTAATGTATATATATATATATTTATGAGTATATTGTATCATCTAATATATATATATTTATGAGTATATTGTATCATCTAATGTATATATATATTTATGAGTATATTGTATCATCTGATGTATATATATATATATTTATGAGTATATTGTATCATCTAATGTATATATATATATATTTATGAGTATATTGTATCATCTGATGTATATATATATATATTTATGAGTATATTGTATCATCTAATGTATATATATATATTTATGAGTATATTGTATCATCTAATGTATATATATATATATTTATGAGTATATTGTATCATCTAATGTATATATATATATATTTATGAGTATATTGTATCATCTGATGTATATATATATATTTATGAGTATATTGTATCATCTAATGTATATATATATATATTTATGAGTATATTGTATCATCTAATGTGTATATATATATATATATTTATGAGTATATTGTATCAACTAATGTATATATATATATTTATGAGTATATTGTATCATCTAATATATATATATATTTATGAGTACATTGTATCATCTAATGTATATATATATTTATGAGTATATTGTATCATCTGATGTATATATATATATATTTTTGAGTATATTGTATCATCTAATGTATATATATATATTTATGAGTATATTGTATCATCTAATGTATATATATATATTTATGAGTATATTGTATCATCTAATGTATATATATATATATTATGAGTATATTGTATCATCTAATGTATATATATGTATATATTTATGAGTATATTGTATCATCTAATGTATATATATGAGTATATTGTATCATCTAATGTATATATATATATTTATGAGTATATTGTATCATCTAATATATATATATATATTTATGAGTATATTGTATCATCTAATGTATATATATATATATATATATATATATATATATATATATATACATATATGACACCCCAAAAATGAATTGAAAAATCTATATATCTATAAAAGTGAGAATGTGTGAGAGGACAATTCCCGACTTATATGCTCAACGAATTGTTTATCTAGACTTGGTATATAGGATATTCAAACAAATGAAATACCCTTTTATCTCTTTTCATCTGGAAAAAGGTCTGCTAAGAGGTAAAAATTTAAAATTTGGCACGTTGGAGGAGTCATCGGATTTTTATTTGTTTGTCAACTGTTTTATGAATGCGCATGCGTGAAGGGTCCGCATGATAGATTTCTGATGTTAAAAATAAGTAGGTTAGAAAAAAAAATTATAAATCGTGTCAAGCTAATTTTCTTTAACTTAATTGGCAGCCAAATTTTTGGCCAAACCCCGATTAAAAAGCTTGAATACACTGTATGTAAAATTTCAAATTTTTACACTAAAAATTGACTGAGTAATTTGGTAGAGACCGCAGAGGTGGATTGTTTTTAACTTTGACCTCGAATTTGACCCCCTTTAACATTTATTGTTTTGGGTTCAAATTAAATTAGAAAGTCTGATCCATCTCCAAATAACCTGCATCTAAATCTTTGTGGGAAAAGTTTGATAGAGTTTTCAAAGGTGGAAAAATTATCGGGGAGTTTGATAGAGTTTTCAAATGTCAAATTTTTTAGAAGACTTTGATAGAGTTTTCAAAGGTCAAATCGTTGAACTTTGACCCCTTTGAAAGCTAAATTTCTGGGCGAAAACTGATAAAAAAAATTCCAAATCTCAATAATATTTACGTCAATCTTGAGTCTGTAGACTGAAAATTGACAGAGTAGTTTGGTAAAAAATATACACACACATACAAACTCAGCTAATTTCACTTACATATATATGTGTGTGTTATTACCGTTTTATCTGCTTAGTTACACATGTTTATGCCAATAGTATTGTTGTGGTGGCACTCACTCATTTACATAGGTGGATAATATTACACATAAATAGCAAGACTCGGTTAGTCTGAGTGTGTGTTAACCAGAAGCCACCGAAGGCCGAGCCGAGAGCAGATATGTTCTCCAGCAAAGACTCTCTTACTTGACAACCATTATGTAAATATACTGTAAATATACTTTTCCTAATACACTTCTTATTGATCTACCTTTGTTTGTTGAGTCTTCATTTATATTGCCTTATACGTTATTTGGTTCAACCTGCAAACATAACAAGTATTGATCACTTTCTTCAGGTTTTTATTAATTACCATTTATATATATATATATATATATATATATATATATATATATATATTCGGAGAGTTTGCTAGAGTTTTCAAAGGTCAAATCTGTCAGAGGTGTTTGATAGAGTTTTCAAAGATCAAATCGTTGAAATTTGACCCCTTTGATAGCCAAATTTCTGAGCGGAACCCGACTAAAATAATTTCCCAAATCTCAATAACATTTACGTCACTCTTGCGTCTGTAGATTGAAAATTGACAGAGTAGTTTGGTAGGAAATATACACGCACATACAAACACAGCCAATTTCACTTTTATATGTGTGTGTGTGTGTATTTTAGTTTTTTCTTACCGTTTTATCTGCTTAGTTACACATGTTTATCTCAATAGTATTGAGCACTTTTTTCAGGTTTTTATTAACCACCATTTATATATATATATATATATATATATATATATATATATATATATATATATATATATATATATATATATATATATATATATATATAAAGCTGAACGTCTTTGTGTGTGTCTGGTCACGAATAGGCTCCTATATGGTTGACTATTATAGAAAACTGATCACATATAATGATAGATGTACCGAGACACAGGAATAGGTATGTTTGATCTGGCATAATGATGATTCATTAAAATTGTGGGGTATGCGTACGCGCCTGGTCCACAAAGTATGGTAATAAAAAATTTTAAAATTAAAAAAAAAAACGTTTACAAGTGTTTTTGATATAGATGTACATAAGAATACTTTGATATGTTTAACTTTTTTTTTTCGTTTTAAATATAAGAAAAGTATTGGTTAATAATAGTATTTTTTGATTGAGGAGAAAGATAAGAAAACAAGACAAATATTCAGGATTAAAGTCAAACCTGTGATAAGAAAAATAAAAAAGTAAACATGTTAGTGTTTTTAGATTAGTAGACTGCAAAAGTTACGAACAAAAGTTTCTTAGCTTTTGGGACCGTAGAGATTTTGTTGCTAAACGGTTTTTTTTAATTTTTTTTTATTTTTAACTCGTTTAAAAATCGGGTTAAGAAGTAATACCTTTAGGGTTACGTATTAACTTTAGACTCGCTAGAAGTAATGCATGGGGATATGTACATCAGGGGGCACAAGTGCAACGAGTTCATCAGAGCACATTCTATTAAAATACTTGTAAAAAAGGCACATGGATGCAACATTGGGGCGATTGGGGAGTGGTTGGAGATTAGTTGACAAAGTGTGACCTCTTTGATTGAATAATCTTTTAGACTCTCTTGAAGAGGGAGATGCTAGTGGTAGATGCACCATCCCAGATGTGGCAACAATACTCCATACATGGGCAAATGGTAGCCTTGTAGAGGTACAGGATACTCTCAGGTCTGAGTAGTCTTCTAGCTCGATAGAGGGAGCCCACTTTCTTTGCAGCAGCTTTCGCAATATCTGCAATGTATTTGTTCCAGTTCATAACGCCCGTGAATGTTAAGCGAAGGTTTTTGAAGAAAGACAAGTTTTAGAGTAAATGTCTTTAAATAAATAAAATATTTTTCTTATATCTATTTCGGTGTTATTTGATTGTTAAAAAGTTCTCGTTTTTTATAGGGTGTGGTTAATTTTTATGTATTCTTGAATGAAAGGATAGAAGCTTCGTTTTAGATATTTTTTCGTTGACGTGTGTTAGCTACAGAGAGAGAAAGAAAATGAAAAAGATAGGAAAATAGAATGACAGAGAGAATCAGAGAGAGAAAGAGAAGGGAGAGAGAGACTGGTAGAGAATGAAATAGAAATAATAAGAGAGAGAGAGAGGGAGAAAACAAATAAGAGAGTGAATAGAGAGAGAGAAGATAAGAGAGAGAGAGAGGACACAAAGAGAAAGGGAGAGGACTGAGAAAGTAAGAGAGAGAGAGAGAGGTTAGCAGGGAGAGTGAGAGAGATGAAGAGAAAGAAGACGAAAGTGTGACAGAGAGAGAGTAAATGAGAAAGTATTTTTTTTCTTTTTTTAAGTTTTCAACCCATTTTGTTTTTTTATGAAGCAGGTAATGCCGGTAGGAAACTATATTACTGTTACTTGGCTAAGATCAAAGTGTAGTATCTGTTCTCAGCATTCCAGCAACCTTATCACTACTCCCTACCCCTCCCCACAAAAAAAGAAGCCAAAGATTTTCACATTTTACTGCTAAACACAAACGCAGCATATAATGCTTGGTTGATGTCATTGTGACAATAAAACGTACACTACTTATGTGATTTTTGGAATAATTTTTTATTCAATATTCACCCTAAACAAGGCACAGTGCCACTTTAGTGTCGGGGGCTTCTATGAGTGACATACGTTGCAGGGATACTATGTAGGGAGTTGAGCAGCAAGATGTCTGTTCACATTACACTTGAACTTCTGCATGTCAGTACAGTTTGGAAAACAGGAACCCGGAAGGGAGTTCCAAAGTCTAGCAGTTCTGGGAAATAAACTATTAGAGTAGAAGACTTCCTTTCATCTTGGGATCTTTACTGAGAAGGGGTGGGATTTTGCTGCTTTTCGAGTTTGTCGGAGTATTTACGTCGAGGAGATATAATAGCTTGTAGTTCGTCAGAGCATACATTATTAAATTAGTTGTAAAATAGGCAGAGGGATGAAATATTTTTTTTACATGTAGGTCACCACTTATCAAGGCCCGCAAGCTACTCGGTAATAAGGCTTATTGTGTGTACAGTAATCAATGGGATAGTATCGTAGTACTCGTTACTATTGGAGATGTGATAAAGTGTCTTACTTAAGGGGGCGGTTCATCAGGAATTTGTTTATGTTGGACTTGAAGACATCTAAGTTGTAGTCAGATGGGAAGTAGGCAAACGGAAGAGTTCCACAGGCGTACAGTTCTAAGAAAGAAGCTTTGTTTATGGAATCTACGTTTTGATTTAGGCACAGATAAAGAATGGGGGAAAATTATTGACAGTGGTTTCAGCTAGACGAGTGTTTTTCGTGAAATATTGTTGAGGGGGGTCGGAGATTGGAGCTCAGACGAGCACTTGCCATGGAAATAACGATAAAACAAAGACAGGCTCGCAACGTCTCTTCTGTGAGAGACAGGTTCCAGGGAAGAGAAAAGGACATCCCCCACTAAGCCACGAAGTCTATTTTGTACTCTGTCAAGGAAGGATAGGTGTTTTTAGCAGCTCTTGCCCAGATTTGGTAGCAGTACTCCATCCTTGGACGTACTTGGCTTTTATATAGAAAATATTTCGTCGATGAGACAGAGGCTGAAGCTTAGATGACAGTTTAGGACGTATCAGGTTTGCGACTCTCTTTTGAACTATGTCCAGGAATGAAAGACTCGTAACGGATGCAACAGCCCAGATGTGACAACAATACTCGATACGCATAAGAGAAAAAGGAGGGAAAGAGTATAAGAAAAAGAGGGAAAGAAAATGATATAGAGCGAATAAGAGAGAGAGAGAGAGAAAGAAAGAATACGAAATAGAGAGAAGGTGGGTGAGAGAGAGAATCCCTTTTATATCCATGTTAATGTTAGAAGCAACCAAAAAATTGGTTTATAAAAAATGTCGTCTCAATTAACACAACGGGAAAATCAATTTGACTCACGGATCGAAACCTGTTCACATCCATTAGTGCCACGGCCGTTCGATCCGTCATTTTATCTGTATAGCTGTTCATCTATCACAGTTCTTCTATTAATACGATGGCATATCAATCGATTCGAAAGAACATGGGTTTGCTTGAATGTGAAAGTATGTCGTTGCCTTTTTATGAACCCGCAATCTTCCCGCAACCACCTGCCAGTCTCTCTCATTCGTCATAATATATATATATATATATATATATATATATATATATATATATATATATATATATATATATATATATGCATAGAGAGAGGGGGGACAGCGCGAGACACATAGATAGATAGATAGAAAGATAGATAGATCTACTATTATCTATAATATAAATCTTACCTGTCTGTTTAAATGTTTGTATGTATGTATGTTTGTATGTCTGCCACTTTCGACATAGGCGACGGATTTTCAGGAGATTTTGATCATTTATAATCTCGACCCTTTGGGCGTAAATATCGAAAGATTGGCTACAAATATTAATCCCTTCCCCCTCAACTGGGCACTTTTCTACAAGGAGGGGTCACTTTTTTCACTGATATTTTCGAAAGTCATCTTCGCTTTTCGATTGTCTAGCCTTACTTTAAACCTTCGTCACTTCCGGTTTGGCGATGGATGTAACGGCAAAGACGTCAGATATTTTATTTTATTTTGGAGGGAGGTTCACGTTCTTTTCCTCCTTCGCGGTACGGGTTCGAGCCTGCTAACCCTACTACCACTTTTTTTGTTCAACACACACCTTAAAACACCTGGGCAACGCCGGACCCCCAGGCTAGTATTATATGTTTTTACGGAAATTCATCCGATAAGAATCGAAAATTCGAAAAAAATTCTATCCTATAAATAGTCTTTATTTCTTACACATAAAATAATGTTTATAGGAGAATAGTTTACGTTACACCGGCCAAGGGAAATAATATCTCAGCAAATCATTTCTTCTCTAAAGACAGATTTATTGGCATCTGGAGATATAGCACAGTGGTAGAACATTCGACTACAGATCGAATGATCCCCTGTTCAAGTCTGAGTGTACCTCATCACTTTATTTTAATGTTTTTCTTATTACCGAATTGAATTTACGATGCAAGAAAAGGCACCATTTAAAATCGCCGCAAATTATTTCTTTGTATGTATATTTTAAAACTAAACATTAATCAAAAGTAACTATGACAAATCATTCATCGTCAAATCCAATATCAGCTGACGTGATATTGTAAACAAACGCGGGCGGAATTTAATGAACGACATTATCATTATTATTTCTTTTTTATTTAAAAACTTTTTTTTTTCGAATTAGTCTTCTAGAGTACAAGGCTTTCTTACATTTTAGGATCTCCACTGTGTAGGAGTGGGACTTTGCTGATTGTCGGGTTTGACAGGGGTATTTACGTCGAGGGGCACTACGACTTGTAGTTGGTCAGAGCGCTAATCATTAAAATACTTTTAGAACAGACAGAGGGATGCAGCATTTCGTCGGTGGCGTAGAGGTTGAAGCCTAGTTGAAAGTTCAGGACCTATCAGGTTGGCGACTCTCTTTTGAACCCTGTTCAGTAGCAGATGCACCATCCTAAAGGTTACAACAATGCTTAATACATGGGCGAAGAGTGGCTTCGTAGAGATACAGGATACTTTCAAGCGTAGGTAACTTTCTAGCACGTTAGATAAAACCCACTTTCTTCGCAGCAGCCTTGACGATGCTTTCGATGTATCTATTCAAATTCATGTCCCCGGTGAACGTTAAGCCGAGGAGTTTGAAAGAATACCCCCAGGTAATAAAATAAATACGCATTAGATATGATTGAAGCTATTATTACAAAATAAACAGATTTTTTTTTACACAGTGATCACAACTTATCAAGGCCCGGAAGCCACTCAGGGATAAGGGTTATTGCAAGTATATTACGTTAGTGTGGAGATTTGATGAAGTGTTTAATTAAGGGGGCGGTTCATTAGGAATTTGTTAACATTGGACTTGAAGACATCCAAGTTGTAGTCAGGTGGGAAGCAGGCAGACGGAACAGAGTTCCACAGGCGTTCAGTTCTAAGAAAGAAGCTTTGTTCATAGAATCCGCGTTTTGATTTAGGCACAGATATAGAGTGGGGGAAATTTTTCACAGTGGATTCAGCTAGACGGGTGTTTTTCGTGAAAGATTGGCGAGGGGGGGACCAGAGATTGGAGTTCAGACGAGCACCTACCATGGAAATAACGATAAAACAAAGATAGGCTCGCAACGTCTCTTCTGTGGGAGAGAGGTTGCAGAGTAGAGAAAAGGGCATCCCCCACTAAGCCACGAAGTCTATTTTGTACTCTGTCAAGGCAGGATAGGCTGTTTTTAGCAGCTCCCGCCCAGATATGGCAACAGTATTCCATCCTTGGACGTACTTGGCTTTTATATAGATAGAGAATTGCATCAGTAGTGAGATATCTTCTAGAGCGGTAGATATTTATTTTGCTTTCAAACAAAATATATATCTGTTTATTTTGTAATAATGCGTTGTTTTGACTTCAAGCGTATATAATACGTATTTATCTCATTCAAACTCAACGAGCGCTTCTATTAAGGAACACAACTCCTAACGTGACTTCTAGGTAATATATCTTTAGCTATAGCTATTGGTCGTTGAGAAGATTTCTTGTAATTAATGAGTCTCTTGTCAACGTGTCGTCTATTTGTGTCCATGTATTTCGCGTCTATTTAATGTGTGTGACGTCTTGCAATATGTTATCGTCTGGTTTATAAATATATTTGATGTGTGAGTATAATGATTATCTGTACGTGTCGACATACTAAACAGTTAATAGACAGAAGGACGGATAAACATTTTTTTACAGTTATGCTGGACAAAGGACGACATATCTTTAATCACAATCATTTTTGTGCTCCCATTTATTGTGTTTCCAGTTATAGACAGTTATAGTTATAGACTTAACTAACTTCCTACTTGTAAATCAAAAAATTCATGACGTCATCACAACGCGTAACTTAATGATCCTTGCTTGCCTTTTGTCACGTATCTTTGTTGATGTTCTAACGTTCTTAGTAAAAACATATTAGAATGACATTTCATCCATCAAGTTACATTCCTGAAAATTATTTAATGTAAATATTTTTTATTCTTTTAAAACCTAACTTTTCACATCGATAACATTTTTCTATTTAAACAACAATATTCATCATTTCTTAGCCTTTGGGCCACAATCACAGTGTAGTATCTGTTCTGATGCCACCCTTCACCTTTTCTGTCCTCGGTCTGTGAGGGGGGGGGATTCCTTCATGATTGAAACAATTTTTATTTTCATTCCCATCCAGAAGGCCTTTTTTGGAGGGAGTTGGATTTTCCCCACATTAAAAACCGACTTTGTATCTAACCCTGCCCTCGTAGGGAGGCAACTTAATAGGAATAATAATCATCATTTTCAACTATCATCAATTTTCTGGGAAGTTAATAACATAACAACTATTCACTTGCAGAACAATTTTATACATAAAAGAACAATATTCGATATTATGGTCTTAAAATGAATGTTTTCTTCTTTTTTTTTCATTGTGCCCAACTGATCAGTTACATCGTCAAAATCTGTTTGTGTTATAATCATAATAATCGATTATTTTAGTTTCCGGTCGTCTGTTTCCAGTTAAAGATTTACTACTAACTTCCAATTTGTAAATCAAAAAAATTATGACGTCATCACTACGCGTAGCTTAAAGATCCTTGCTTGGCTTTTGCAACGTATCTTTGTTTATCTTCTAACATTATTAGTAAAAAAACATAATTATAATTAAATCCGTCAAGTTACATTCCTGGAAATTATTTAATGCAAATATTTTTATTCTTCGGAAACATAACTTTTAATATTGATAACATGTTTTATCTAAACAACAACAATAATCAACATAATTAATCATCAGCAAGATTAACCGGTGTTTTCCGGGAAGTTGATAACATAACACTAATCAATGGTGATGCATTTGTTTATGATATAGCAATAGGATTTATTTGCAATTTGAAATACAGGTAGAGTAACTAGATGTAAAACTCCACATCAGCTTTCGAGAAAAAAAAACTGTCCCCCCATTCTTTAGTAAGAATGTCCAGTCAATAATGTGCTTTTCGACATTAACGTCACATTGTGTTTTTATCAACTTTGGCAGATAATCGTATTTTTATTATAAACACGAACGCTTTTGGCAGATTTACAACTTTGCTGGCATGGCCAATGATGATATCACCTTGTAACCACCATATATATATATATATATATATATATATATATATATATGTATGTATCCCGTGTAAATTATTAAAAACGTACGTTATATACATACTACTGCGATATCATTTTCCCCGACATTATTACGAGGAATGATTTATCCGGAGGACTAATTCGCAATAAATAAATAAATAAAAATAAAAATAAAATAAAATAAAACAAATAAATCTCGGAAGTTTACAACTATAAAAATGTTTCTTGTTGGAAAATCATTTTGTCAATAAGTCAATTAATTCCCTGCATCGTTGAATCGTTTTACTTACATGAACAAACAATAGAAACAATATTCTTACAGTTATCATCAGTTGTTAACCGGGAAACACTGTTTCGGGGATTTAAAAACGAAACCGTATGTTACAGTATAGCTCCCCAGTAGTGTTGACCAAACACCACCTCTCTCAAAACATATGAACAAAAATATTTTGGATACGGGAACTAGTTTCCTCCTCCGTATAAATTAGGTTAACCAATTCATGTCATTAAAAAAGTATGTCTTTTCCTGTGTAATCCGTCCCTTTTTTTTTTTTTTTTTTTTACTCATGTTCACCCCTTACAAAGCTTGTCCCCACTTGGACGTAAGGGGCTACTATTTGGGGCCATGTCTAGGAAAGATTAACAAGATATTTGTTTTGCATATTAGTACAGCCAAGGAAGCAGGCAGCAGGAAGGGAATTCCAAAGTCTAGCTGTTCGAGGGAAGAAACTATTAGAATAGAAAGCTTTCTGGCATTTAGGGACATTAACAGTGAAGAGGTGAGATCTTATTGCTAAGCCCGTTTGTCGGGGATGTGTATGTCGAGGGGGTACAAGTGAAACAAGTTCATCAGAACACATTCCATTAAAATATTTGTAAAACAGGCCCAGCGATGCAACATTGCGGCGATGAGACATGGGTTAGAGCTTAGTTGATAAAGTGGGACTGGTTAGATTGACAACTCCTTAGGGGGTCTCATCTAAAAGGGAGAAACCAGTGGTAGATGCACCAGCCCAGATGTGGCAACAATACTCCATGCATGGGTGAATGGTGGCCTTGTAAAGGTACAGGATACTCTCAGGTGTGAGTTGTTTTCTAGCTTGATAGAGGGAACCCACATTCTTTGCAGCAGCCTTTGCAATGTCCTCTATGTATTTTTCCAGTTCATATTGCCCGCAAATGTTAGGCCGAGGAGTTTGTTATTGTGCCTATTATTTACAAACTACTGCTTTTTTTTCTTTATATAGAACGAGAAAATAGAAAGGTAAATATCTTCCCGTTCCACCGTTTTCCATTTTATTAATACTTAAACATTCTTTCAGAATATAGAAATAAAATATTTATTTTAAATATTTGCGTTCAAGCGTTTTTTTTTTATGCTTACCGCTTAGCGTCATCCCCCCCCCCTGGATCTTAATTTAAAATCCAATCCAAAATATATTAACTATTTCTTTTTTTTGGAACTTCCACCATGACAATTTGGATTTAAAACTTATGCACATAAATATACTACATCTGGTCAGATACAACCAAAGAATGAAACCGATTACTGCCAACTACTTTAAATGCTTTACCAAAGGCATTTGGGGGGGTCTCATTTCTACTAATCTGCAAACAATATAGACCTTGATAATAGCATCCTACTCTCTCAAGGATTTATAATTTATTTGGATACCAAAGTTCATATCCTTTTTCTGTTTTCAACACTCATTCCCTTTCTCTATATCCCTTAAAGGAATTTAATTTTTAATATTTTCTTTGTATGTGCTATATAGCAAAATAATTTCAAACTAGTATTAATATTTTGCTAGTGATTTTCCTTGGAGGAGATGTACTTACATTGAAAGTCCATGTATTAAGAAATTTTTTAACACAGTTTCTTTGTTTCAAACAATTTTTATTAAGTAACTCTTTCTAAATGAGATTTTAAATATATTATATCTATCTATCTATCTATCTATCTCTCTCTCTCTCTCTCTATATATATATATATATATATATATATATAATGTCATTAGCGTCATATATATTATATATATATTATATATCTATATATATGCGTCATATCTTATTTATATATATATATATATATATATATATATATATATATATATATATATATATATATATATATATATATATATATATTGGATTTTTTTGGGACCATCTTCCAATTACGTGATTTCCTTGGATTTTACTTGTGCGAACAGAAATTCAATTAACTTGGATTTATATTTTTGGATTTTACCGCCATTGGATACTTTACCTTTCACCAGACTATCCATTCACGTGTAATCACCTTTTTCTTCACCATATAGCCTCTGCTCCACTTTTTGTTATCAAGTAAGATCTTTGACTTACTTGTTGTTTCATTAAATACTTTTGTATGCAAAATCCGATCCCGCATTTTGCTAATTCCTACCCTCTAATGAGAAGGAAAGTATTTCTTCGAAACTCCGCGGATTAAGGACTATCCACTTATCAAGTGGTTCCTTTTCAGATTAAATATGTTTTTAACTCTTTTTCAAAGTGTTTTCTAACATATTTTATTAACTGTTTGCTCATATATATATATATATATATATATATATATATATATGTGTGTGTGTGTTGTAGAATAACTTTCAGGACAATCTTGAGTACTTCTAACTCAGATTACATACGTTTTTAACTCTTTATCAAATTATTTTTAACATGTTTTATTAACTACTTGATCTTATATATATATATATATTTTATATATATATATATGCATATATATATATAGTTGTCAATCAAAAATAGCAAATTAGAGGGGTTTTTTATTATTCTTTATGCAACTAGAGTGATATCTTGCTACGATGTGCAGACTGTTTCGATCATATATATATATATATATATATATATATATATATATATATATATATATATATAATCATCCACATACGGTACTGTTTCGCTGTTTCACAGCTCATCAGTGCGGCTAGACAGGCAACTGCCTCAAGCCGGGATCGAAATCCGACCACCTAAATGACAGTCAATGCTTCTCGCCATTACGCTATACGGCTGCTCTTGTGTGGGTAATGAATTTAACGATCTTTTGACATCGTCCAAATGCCTCCGCACGATTTGCTTACATATAATACGCTAATGGCAGTCTGTATATCACTTCCCAAAATGCCCAACCCAGGATAGGGAGCATTATTTATATATATCCTACCCATGTCGGGAAGGACAAACATATGTGTACGTATGATACGTACACATATGTTTGTCCTTCCCGACATGGGTAGGATTCAAAAACTGTCCTCCTTTTCGTACGATCTATGACTTTTTCTTTTCTTACATTTTTACTTCAATTATCCTGAATATGTCCTCTGAAATAAGGACGAAACGTTGATTATTTTAATAATTTCATTCGGTTTTTCTATTTTTCTCAAAACATAACGTCAACCACCGCTGGTAATTTTACATTTCTTATATATATATATGAATATTGGCTGAAGAGAGCTCGATAAGGATACCTTAAACGGGCCTTATTATCGGGCTTGAAACCGACGGTACCAATGACCTGTCTCAACTAACAACTTTCTGTACACAAAATATAAATATATATATATATATATATATATATATATATATATATATATATATAATGCTCCCTATCCTGGGTTGAGCAACGCCGGGCTGAAATGCAAGTACATAAATATTTTTAACTTTTATATATTTTTAATAAGTAAATAATAATATTAATATATAAATAAAATGCTATTAATAGTAGGTGGTGATAAGTAATTTAGGGGATTCATCTGAATCATATAAATACAACACTGGCAAATTTAAAAAAATATCCGTTTTTGAATTTGGAGACTAAGACGAGCGTCACAGCCAAGGAAGACATGTTTTGATAGCAAGAATAGATTGGCCAAATTAATCTGGAATAGGAAACTAGATCAAATATTTGGAACATTTTTTGTCCTTGTGATTAAAGTAGGTGGTGTTTGATCAACACTGTTTGGGAACCATCATTTTATATACTGTTTTGTTTTTAAATCCTCGAAACAATGTTTTGTGGTAAACAACTGATGATCCCTTAAATTAATATTAGGACTATTGTGAATTCAAGAAAGCAAGTTGATATAGCGATTGTAGGCGATTAAATGACTTACTGACTAAATAGTTTTCAAACGAATGATAAGTAAAATAAAAATTAAATAAGATTTTTAGTTTTTAAGATCAAAATAATTCCAAGGATATATATATATATATATATATATATATATATATATATATATATGTGTGTGTGTGTGTGTATATATACATAGATACATTGAGAGCATTGCCAAGGCTGCTGCAAGGAGGGTTGGCTCCCTCTACCGTGCTAGAAAACTACTTACGCCTGGCAGTATCCTATACCTCTATAAGGCAACCATTCGCCCATGTATGGAGTACTGTTGTCACATCTGGGCTGGTGCATCTGCTGCTTGTCTCTCGCTCCTGGACAGGGTTCAAAAGGGAGTCGCCAACCTGATAGGTCCTGAACTGTCATCTAGGCTTCAACCTCTGTCCCATCGACGAGATGTTGCATCCCTCTGCCTGTTCTACAAATACTTTAATGGTGAATGCTCTGACGAACTGCAAACACTTGTACCTCCCCGACGTAACTACCCCCGACAAACCCGACAAGCTACTAAGTCTCATCCCTTTACAGTGGAGATCCCTAGGTGCAAGAAAGCCTTTTACTCCAATAGTTTCTTCCCCGGAACTGCGGGTCTTTGGAACTCCCTTCCGGGATTCTGCTTTCCCAAATGCAATGATATGCAGAAGTTCAAGTGTAATGTTAACAAACATCTTTCTACTCTTCTCCCTTCATAATGACCCCGCTAATTAATTCCCTAATAGTAGCCCCCTGCTTCAAAGTGGCACTGTGCCTTGTTTGGGGTGAAAATTGAATTAAAAAAAAATATATATATATATCAATCCAAATACAGTACTGTTTCGCTGTATCACTGCTCATCAGCAAGTACCTCAACATGGCAGTTCACACAAGCAATGAAAGCAAACAAACCAGAACTTCAAGATTCGAGTTTCATCCTATTTTAGGCTCATTAGTTGAACACATCCGCATTCGGAATTCGAAACATTAAGATCAGACGTATAAAATCAAGAGTAGGTTCTTTGATATGACAAGGATGCATTCAAAATGAACGTTTTTGTTTGGAGCACACTAAAATCATGATCATTAACTCACATCAGCAGTATACTCTTTAATATAATAGGGGCGCTTAGAAATAAATGTTTCTGTTTAGAGCACAATCGAACCATAATACTTGACTTTTGCATTTTTAATTTTAATTAAAAATGATTTTATAAAATTAAAAGTAGATTCTCTACAGTGCAATGTAGACTACAATGTATTGTGAACTAAATCACTGTGGTTAGGCATGTGAAGTTTCCTCCAAGTGCACTGCGATGAGTCCCCAACTAGAGCAGACAATCAATCGATTTGATTGAAAAATGGGTGATTTCACTGATTTCGATGACAATAAAAAAAATATGGGAGTGTGAAACATATGTTGATCATCATTCAATCTCGGGCAACGTCAGGTTTCTTTGCTAGTATTAGTTATCGCTTTCAAGATGGCCGCTGAAATGGCCGATGGGAAATGAACTATTCTTTTCTTTTCTTCTTTTTTTCTACGATATAATTGTTACTTACATCGGCGTTCAGGAAACGTTCATTTATATCAGGTTTTGTTTTATTTTCGACCAAACAAAAAGCTTTGTCTTTCGCAGGAGATAAATTTTAATTGGAAACACATTTCGGATAATGTTCGTTTGGCTTCGGTTTAATTATTCAGATGAAAGTCGATTGAGTGCGAGGATAGTAAATAAGCGAAAGTCATTTAATAGGAAGGAAGTACAATTATTATTTTATTGTTTTTTAAAAATTATTATTTTATTGTTTTTTAAAAATTATTATTTTATTGTTTTTTAAAAATTATTATTTTATTGTTTTTTACAAAATTATTATTTTATTGTTTTTTAAAAATTATTATTTTATTGTTTTTTAAAAATTATTATTTTATTGTTTTTTTGTTTAATTATTATTTTATTGTTTTTTACAAAATTATTATTTCATTATTTTTTTTAAATTACTATTTTATTGGGCTTTTTTTAAATATGTAAACGTGAGCGGGTCGGAGTTAGAAATGAAGGAATGAAAAGAATAGAATGAGAAAATAGAGAAACAGGAAATTAAGGAAGATTAAAAAAGTGAGGGAAGACGCGAAGAAAATATATTAGACAACCTCCCCTTTTACTGGATTTTCAGTAAAAACACTCGACTACCTACAATCACTATCGACAATTTCCTCTACTATTTATCTGTGCCTAAATCTAAACGCAGATTCCATGAACAAAGTTTCTTTCATAGAACTGCTCGCCTATGGAGCATTGTTCTGCTGGCCTATTTCCCGGACGACTTCAATATCGTAGCTTTCAAGTCCAATGTAAACATTTTTCGTTGCACCGTCTCTATAAATATTCAAATACTACCGAATCTTGACGAACTCGTAGCACTTGTATTTCCTCGATGTAAATAAGCCTGACTACCCCGAAAAAAGCAAAATCCCACCTCTTCACTGTTGAGGTCGTCGCTAGATGCCGGAAAGCATTATACTCTAATCTTGTCTTTACCTGAACTGCTGCACTTTGACATTTTCTCCGTGTTTTTTTTTTTCTTTTAGTTGCACTGACATGCAGAAATTTAAATGTAATGTGAACAGACATCTCGTTGCTCAGATCTCTGCAGAGTGCCACTGTAGCTATGATTTTACATAATAGACCCTTAGGTGCATAGGTGGGCGATTCTGCCTCAGAAAGTTTGCTCGTGGAATTATCGTTTAAGCTATAGTCTCAGATATGGGTGTAAGGGGATTGGGGGGGAGTTATTGTAGTTAGACGAGTAATTGTGAGTGTTTTATAGGTAGGGCGGCGTAGATTAAACCTGCTCATCCTAAAAGAAAATATAGGACACAACGATCCAGTTTCATTTCATGACCTTTTTTTAATTTTCTTTTTTTTTGTTCACGCTGGGGATGGTGCATTCTACCGGATGCCAGACAATCAGTCGCTTTCTCACATATCATAATCGAAAGACCTTTTTTAAATATTCTAGCTGTCTCTTTTAGTGCAATTTTTTATTTTTTTAATTTTACATGGAGTTCACCACTTATCAAGGCCCAATGGCCACTCAGGGATAAGGGTTATTGTGTGTACAGTAATCAAAGAGATAGTGTAGCAATAGTATTGGAGAATTGGTAAGGTGCCATTACTTAGAGGGGGGGCGGTTCATTAGGAATTTGTTTGTGTTGGACTTGAAGACATCCAGGTTGAAGTTGGGAGGGAAACAGGCAAGCGGAACAGAGTTCCACAGGCGTGCAGTTCTATAAAGAAGCTTTGTTCATGGTATCTTCGTTTTTATTTAGGCACAGGCAGGGAGTGGGGAAAATTATTGACGGTGGTTTCAGCTAGTCGGGTGTTTTTTTGAGAAAGATTGGCGCGGGGGGACCAGAGAATGGAGCTCAGACGAGCACCTGCCATGGAAATAACGATAGAACAATGACAGGCTCGCTACTCCTCTTCTGTGGGAAAGAGGTTGCAGGGTAGAGAAAAGGGCATCCCCACCAAGCCACGGAGTCTATTTTGTATTCCGTCAAGGCAGGATAGGCTGTTTTTTGCAGCCCCCGCCCAGATGTGGCAGCAGTACTCCATCTTTGGACATACTTGGCTCTTATATAGATAGAGAATTGCATCATTAGTGAGATATCTTCTGGAGCGGTAGAAGGATCCCACCATTTTCCCAGCGACCTTGGCCACAGACTTGATGTATGTGTTCCATTTAAGATCAGGTGTAAAGGTCAAACCCAGGAGCTTATCAAATTCTGGGGTCTCCCTTAGACGAGAGCCATCCATCCCAATTGATGCCAGATGGGGATCAGAGCGTTTATGATGTAGAGATAGGAGCTTGGTCTTAGATGCATTAAAGGTAACCAGCCACCTCTTTCCCCACTGTACCACGCGCTCAAGATAAGAGGAGAGAGAATCAGAGAGAACATCATCATTTACGGCCTTTGATGTGTTGCCATAGATGGTCGTGTCATCAGCATAGATGTCAACGAAAGATTTTAGTATGTGTTTTGGGAGATCATTGATGTAGATCAAGAAGAGAGTTGGGCCCAGTATGGACCCCTGAGGGACTTCAGCATTAATACTGTGGGCCTCTGATTTCTGCCCATCAACAGCTACTCTTATGAGCCTATCTGAGAGAAATGACTTAATGATAGAGAAAACATTTCCAGTTATACCGTAGCTGGAAATCTTGTGTAGTAGGCCTTTATGCCAAACCTTATTGAAGGCCTTTGATATGTCGAAAGCAATTGCCCTAGAAATTAAGCCTTTGTCGAGAGATTCGCTAATCCTATGAGATATAACCGTTAGAACATCTGCTTGTTTAAATCTCTCTTGCATTTGGTTCACCGAGTATATTTGTCAGGTAGTTTTCTTTCTTTGTTTTTTTTTATGCAATGATTGGTATTTTCCTAAGATTTCAGTTTCTTTTCATGTCGTGCATGAAATTTTGGTATTTCGTTATCTGTTCCATCTCAGCTATATTTAAACTAGCACCACTGGGGACACTGACTTCTACTAAGGTTGCTTCTTTCTCCTTCTAGTTTCCATGAAAATAACGATACAACAGAGACAAACTTGCAACATCTCTTCTGTGAGATAGAGGTTGCAAGGAAGAGAAAAGGACATCTACTAGGAGGCTATGAAGTCTATTTTGAACTCTATCAAGACAGGACAAGTCCTTTCTAGCAGCTCCTGCCCAGATGTGGCAACAGTATTCCATCCTTGGACTACCTGACTCTTATATAGATAAAGAATTGCATCATCAGTGAGATATCTACTGGATCAATAAAACGATCCCACTATTTTTCCAGCGGCCTTGGCAACAGATTTGATGTACGTGTTCCATTTAAGATCAGGAATAAAGGTCAAGCCCAGAAGCTTGTCCAAACTTTTTTTTTTACATGGGGGATCACCACTTATCAAGTCCCGAAAGCCACTCAGGGATAAGGGTTATTGCGTGTACAGTAATCAATGACATAGTATTGTAGTAATCATTAGTATTGGGGGTTTTGATAGAGTGTCTTACTTAAGGGGGCGGTTTGTCAGGAGTTTGTTTATGTTGGACTTGAAGACGTCCAAGTTGCCGTCAGGTGGGAAACAGGCAAACAGCAGAGAGTTCCACTGGCGTGCAGTTCTAAGAAACTTTGCTCATGGAATCTACGTTTGGATTTAGGCACAGATAAAGAGTGGGGAAAGTTATTGACAGTAGTTTCAACCAGACGGGTGTTTCTCGTGAAAGATTGGCGAGAGGGGACAAGGATTGGAGCTCAGACGAGCATCTGCCATGGAAATAACGATAAAACAAAGACAGGATTGCATCGTCTCTTCTGTGGGAGAGAGGTTGCAGGGAAGAGAAAAGGGCATCCCCCACTAAACTACGAAGTCTATTTTGTACTCTGTCAAGGCAGGATAGGCTGTTTTTAGCAGCTCCTCCCCAGATGTGGCAGCAGTACTCCATCCTTGGACGTACTTTGCTTTTATAAAGATAGAGAATTGCATCAGTAGTGAGATATCTTCTGGAGCGGTAGAAGGATCCCATCATTTTCCCAGCGTCTCCTCAAGACGAGAGTCATTCATTTCAATTGATGCCAAATGGGGATCAGAGCGTTGATGATGTAAAGAGAGAAGCTTGGTTTTAGATGAGTTAATAGTAACCAGCCACTCCTTTCCCCATTGTACCACGTGCTCAAGATCAGAGGAGAGAGAATTGGAGAGAACTTGGTCGTTTACTGTCTTAGATGTGCTACCATAGATGGTAGTGTCATTAGCATAAATGTCTACAAATGATGTAAGGATGTGATTTGGAAGAGCATTAATGTAGATCAGGAAAAGAGTTGGATGTGTGTATGTATATATATGTGTGTATGTATATGCGTGTATATGTATATGCGTGTATATGTATATGCAAAGCTGGCACATATACATATACACGCATATATATATATATATATATATATATATATATATATATATATATATACACGCATATACATACACACATACTGTGCCAGTGGGGCTTTATCAAGTCTAAGGAAGAGAGTATTTGAGAACCGTGACCTTCTGTCAAAGACCAAAATCATGGTATACAAAGCTGTCTTGCTGCCCACTCTTCTCTATGGATCGGAGACCTGGACCACATACGGGAGGCACGTAAAACCCCTGGAGACGTACCACCAATTATGCCTCCGACAAATCCTCAGAATCAGTTGGAAGGACCGACGCACCAACACCTGAGTGAGGCTGACATTCATACTATCACCGCTATTGTTGCTCAACGCCAGCTCAGATGGACTGGTCATGTTGTCCGAATGCCGGATCTCCGCCTCCCAAAAACAGATTTTATACTCTCAGCTTGTTCAGGTAAAGCGTGCCCAGGGTGGCCAAAAGATGAGGTATAAGGATAACATCAAAATAAATTTAAAGCGGTTTCACATGGACCTTGAGACATGGGAGGACGAGGCTGGGAGCAGGTCGGCATGGAGGAGCGCTGTCCACGAAGGTCTGCTGCGCTTTAATAGTGACCTAAATCAAGCTGCTGAGGATAAACGCAAGCACAGAAAGGACAGATTATCAACCAGACAAACCCAATCCCACCCCACCACCACTACCTTTATCTGCCCAAATTGCACAAGAAAAATTGGGTCTAGGATTGGGCTCTATGCTCACCTGAGGACCCACATAAGCCACAACGGAGGACAGTCTTACTCGGACACGAGTGACCGCCGATGATGATGATATGTATATGCGTATATATGTATATGTGCGTATATGTATATGCGTATATATGTATATGTGGGTATATGTATATGTGTGCATGTATATGTGTATGTGTATATATATATGTGTGTATGTATATGCGTGTATATGTATATGCGTGTATATGTATATGCGTGTGTATGTATATGTGTATATGTATATGTGTATATATGTATGTGTATGTATACATGTGTATGTATATGTGTATGTGTGTATATCTGTGTGTATGTATATATGTGTGTATATGTATATGCGTGTATATGTATATGTATATGTGTGTATATGCATATGTGTATGTATATATATATGTGTGTATATGTATATGTATGTATGTATATGTATGTATATGCGTGTATGTATATGTATGCATATGTGTGTATGTATATGCATGTGTATGTATATGTGTATATGTATATGCGTATATATGTATATGTGGGTATATGTATATGCGTGTGTATGTATATGTGTGTATGTATATGTGTATGTGTATATATATGTATGTGTGTATGTATATGCGTGTATATGTATATGTGTGTATATGTATATATGTGTCGGTATATACTTATATATGTATATGTGTTTGTATGTATATGTGTGTATATGTGTATGTGTGTATATATGTGTGTATGCATATGTGTGTATGTATATGTGTGCATATGTATATGTGTGTAATATGTATATGTGTATATGTATATGTGTATATGTATATGTGTATTGCAAATATAAGTTTTAATAATGTAAAGTTTGTTTCTTTCCTCGAGATAGTAATAAAAAATACAGTAGAGCCAAAAATTCGATATTTGTCGTCCGGAGGGTCGGGCTTTAATATGAAACCAAATTTGTGAATTTTTGTTCTGTCTGTCGAAAGGTTTTGCGAGACATACAAACACACATACATACATACATACATACATACATACATCATGATGATGATGATGATGATGATGATTGCAACGTCTTGTCAGACGAGTGCCACTCCTTCAGTCACTAAAAGTCCATGAGCCCGAAGATAACCTTTTTTTTATTTTATTTATTTTATTATTTTTTTATTTTTATTTTTTAGTCCTGCCAGCGAATTCACACGTTCAAGCAGACATGACATTGAAGACGGTCGTTGTCATACATACATATATATATACATATACACACATACATACACATACATACCCATAAACATATACACATGCACACATCCATACATCCATACATCCACAATACATATAACACATACATACAAACATATACATACACACATGCACACACATATACATATAGATGCATACACATATATACTATCATATACAAATACATACACACATATACATACATATTCACATACATATACGCACACATGTATGCACATATACATACATACACAAAAAGTTACCTACATATACCTACACATACATATATATGCACCTATACGCATACATATATATGCATATATACATATACATATGCATACATACACACAAATATATATATACGTATATACATACAAACACACATAAACATATATACGCTAAAAATAAATAAATAAATAAAAATATATATACACATGATGATTGCAATGTCTAGTCAGACGAGTGCCACTCCCTCAGACATTTAAAATCCATGAGCCCATATGCCTGAGGGAGTATCTATACAAATATGATGTTACAGAGTCTTAGCTTTGTACGACAGCTAAGTCTCTCTCTCGGTTCAAAATGTTGAGATCCAGCAACAAGCAAGAGCAAGATAGCCAGCAACAAATTAAACTGCAGACCAGCTTAATGCGGATACTAGTCTCCCGCTTTATGGTTTTTTAAATCAGATATTTGCTTCTCCTAGAAAGGTTGCCTTCACCACGGCTTACAGGAGCCCTCTCCACCCCAATACACATATACACACACACAAATATACACGGTGCTAGTTGGCCGTTGACCCAGAAAAAGAGTTCATTCGCCCTTTGGAAGGTCTTGTTTTTAATCCTTCAGGGAGACTAGCCGCCCTCCTCACCAAACAAGTCTTGTGGGGGAACCAGTTTAGTCGCCGGTGACCCGACCATGAGGCAGGTAGTACTGGGTTACATGGCATCAGTAGCATATGACATGACCTGACATACACATACATACATACATACACAAATTTTCGCTTTTATATATATATATAGATTTATTTATTTATCTTACATTGTGTTTTCGGTGATCGGTTTCCAGAATATAACTTATTCGATCGGGAGATTCTATTTATTAAAGAGTACAGTAGCAGGTGATAACATACTACGGAAATTATATTAGTATATAGATCTTCTTTTTTTTACACAGTGATCACCACTTATCAAGGCCCGGAAGCCACTCAGGGATAAGGGTTATGTCAAGTACATTACGTTAGTGTGGAGATTTGATGAAGTGTTTACTTAAGGGGGCGGTTCATTAGTAATTTGTTAATATTAGACTTGAAGACATCCAAGTTGTAGTCCGGAGGGAAGCAGGCAGACGGAACAGAGTTCCACAGGCGTGCAGTTCTAAGAAAGAAGCTTTGTTCATGGAATCCGCGTTTTGATTTAGGCACAGATATAGAATGGGGGAAATTTTTCACAGTGGATTCAGCTAGATGGGTGTTTTTCGTGAAAGATTGGCGAGGGGGGACCAGAGATTGGAATTCAGACGAGCACCTTCCATGGAAATAACGATAAGACAAGGATAGGCTCGCAACGTCTCTTCTGTGGGAGAGAGGTTGCAGGGTAGAGAAAAGGGCATCCCCCACTAAGCCACGAAGTCTATTTTGTACTCTGTCAAGGCAGGATTGGCTGTTTTTAGCAGCTCCTGCCCAGATATGACAACAGTATTCCATCCTTGGACGTACTTGGCTTTTATATAGATAGAGAATTGCATCAGTAGTGAGATATCTTCTGGAACGGTAGAAGTGGAAGAAGATCTATGCTAATTTAATGTTCATAGTATGCTATCATCTTCAATTGTCCGTTATATTAAATAGGATCTCCCGATTGAATAATTTCTAATCTGGAAAACATGACACAAGAACGTACGTACGTACGTACGTAAGTTGAACGTATTACAGTATTACTATATAATAGTTATAAAACTATTGGCCGCCTGACCGCATTTCCTTGCATCTTGTCTATCGAAAACATTGTTACCATGGAAACCAGCTTGTATTTGATAAAATTAAAATTTCTTTCTAGAGTCCAACCATATAGAGTTCAAATAAACTTCCGTCTTTGCTTTACTTGTAGACATAGTTTCAATCATGAAACTATATTTTATTATATTTTGGTCTCAATTCTAGCTAATGGCACTTAAATCATATATATATATATATATATATATATATATATATATATATATATATATATATATATATATATATACTCGGGTTTTTTATATTCAAAAGTAATGGACTAATGAATTCAACGAGGTTGTTAGATAGTGCTCAATAAAAAGAGCTGATAATACTTGTTTATTGTTATATAAACATGCTCACATCCCGCTGCTACAAATAGCCACTTGTTTCAATCAAACAACAGATATCATCAGGCAGCGACTTGACTATTCAAAAGTTCAATGAATGATTGAAACAATTGGCTATTTGTAGCAGCGGGATGTGAGCATGTTTATATAACAATAAACAAGTATATATATATATATATATATATATATATATATATATATATATATATATATATATATATATATATTACTTTTAAAATCATAGTTATATATCGGGTACAATATAATATGAAATAATTGACTTTATAATAATAAATAGGAAATCCCCGTAAATTGAAATATATTTAAATTTTACGACTGGGCTACGTCGGGTACCCAGGCTAGTATTATATAAACCACATCAGATGTAAAAACCACATCAGATGTAAGGGGCCAAAAAGCTGTGTAATTGGGATACTAACTTTAGAAAATGATCCTCGTAGAACCAGAAAGAAATACGGACGACATTCATACCAAGTCATGTAAAAAATATAAAAACAAAAAACATTTAAAGATATAGATATCTTAATACCTTTCTCTGGGTGTGTGTATGTTTTTTTTTGTTTGTTTTTTTTTTTGTTTTGTTTTTTTGCTTTTTAGATCGAGAGAGAATAAAATAAAATATCTTTAAGTATAATTTACAGCCGGACTACGCTTGGCACCCCTGTTAGTCTATAATATAAATCTCACCTTTCTGTTTAAGTGTATGTATGTATGTATGTATGTATGTATGTATGTATGTATGTATATTTGTGTGTGTGTATGTGTATTGGGGTGGAGAGGGCTCCCGTAAGCCGTGGTGAAGGCAACCTTTCTAGGAGAAGCAAATCTCTGATTTAAAAAAACCATAAAGCGGGAGACCAGTACCCGCATTAAGCTGGTCTGCAGTTTAATTTGTTGCTGGCTATCTTGTTCTTGCCTGTTGCTGGATCTCAACATTTTGAACCGAGAGAGAGACTTAGCTGTCGTACAAAGCTAAGACTCTGTAACATCATCTTTGTATAGATACTCCCTCGGGCATTTGGGCTCATGGATGTTGAATGTCTGAGGGAGTGGCACTCGTCTGACAAGACGTTGCAATCATCATGTATGTATGTATGTCTGCCTAAAACTTCCGACGGAACCGACGGATTTTTACGAGATCAGTATCATTTTGAAGTATGACACTTCGGACGATTAATATCGAAAAATTGGCTAAAAACATTTATTCCTTCATCCTCGACTGGGCAATTTTCTACAAGGAGGGTCGTTTGTTTTTTGGGTTTTCTTTTTTTATTTTTCGCGTCGCCATTTTTGTGAGTCATCGTATCGTTCCGAACTTCCGATCGCGTCATGGAGTAGGGATAAGACGTCAGGTTTTCTTTCACTTTCTTTTCCGCCTTCGCGTCACGGGTTCGAGCCTGCCTGCCTACTACCACTTTTTTTTTCTCTAACACACACCTCCAAATACCCGGGAAACATCGGGCCCCGATGGTCGTATTATATAAACCGCATCAGATGTAAGGGGACAAAAAGCTGCGTAATTGGGATACTAACTTTAGAAAATGATTCCCGAAGATAAAAGAAATACGGACGAAATTGCTAGCAAGTCATGCAATAAAAAATAAAAAATAAAAAACATTTAAAGACGTAGATGATTTAATGCTTTTTCTGGGTGTGTTTGTTTTTGTTTTTGTTTTTTTATTATATCTAGAGAGAAAAAATATAGTATCGTTTCTGTAAGAGCTCATCTACGTTTTCTAAGATTGCTTTTTTTCGAATCAAAATGGCGTCTCTGTCTATGGCGGATGAAATGTCATATCAGGCAACAAAAAAAGAGCATTTTATTTTTATACAAGTATACATCCTCCGTCAAAACTGACGGAAAAATATGCTTTCCTAACGTTTCCCCTAATGTTCCTATTTGATATGAAATAACGTCGCAATCGATAAAGTTAAATTAACAAAAAAAAAAGAAGAAAACATAAAAAAATCAATTGGGTGTTCGTCCGCAGAAACGACGAGGGATGTCTAGTTATCCTATAGGGGTGATGGCTGACAAGCTCTGATTTATGAAACAAGGTTGCGCATTCCCTAGCCACACTACTCCTTGGTGCTTTGATGGTGCACCTGCTACTAGTCTCTCGCTCCTACACAGGATCCAAAAGAGAGTCGTCAACCTAATAAGTCCCGAACTGTCATCTAAACTTCAGCTCCTGTCCCACCGACGAAATGTTGCATCCCTCTTTTTACAAGTATTTCAATGCTGTTTTACAAATATTTTAATGCTGTTTTACAAGTATTTTAATGCTATTTTACAAGTATTTCAATGCTGTTTTACAAGTATTTTAATGCTGTTTTTACAAGTATTTTAATGCTGTTTTACAAGTATTTTAATGCTGTTTTACAAGTATTTTAATGCTGTTTTACAAGTATTTTAATGCTGAATGCTCTGACGAACTACAAGCCCTTGTACCCTCTCGACGAAAATACCCCGACAAACCCGACAAGCAGCGAAGTCCCACCCCTATACAGTGGAGATCCGTAGAATTAAGAAAGCCTTTTACTCTAATAGCTTCTTCCCCAGAACTGCGGGACTTTTGAATTCTCTTCCGGTTTCCTGCTTCCCCAACTGTACTGACATGAAGAAGCTCAAGTGTAATGTGAACAAAGATCTTGCTGCTAAACTCCCTACATAGTACCCCTGCAACTTAGGTCCCTGATAGTAGCCCCTACAACAAATATATATATGATAATTAGATAGATAGATAGATAGATAGATAGATAGATAGATGGGGGTAAAGATAAAGAAACGTGTAAGTGATGGAGAGGGGGAGAGAAAGGGAATAAGAGAAAGAAAACGAGAAAGCGATACAATGAACAGACTGAATATATGACTTATTTAAGCCACCTCATAATTTTGAATCAACAAAGTTTTGCAATTTTTAAACAGAATTATTCAACAACTAAAGAGTATTTCTCTTGCACTTGGTTCACCGAGTATATTCGCCAGATAGTTTTTAAACATATTTTTCTTGAATCCGGTTGCTGATCAGCCTGCATCCTCGTAGCCAATCGAACAAATGTGTACGTGCATAAGTGTGTATATGTGTGTATATGCATAAATGTGTATATGTGTGTATATGCATAAATATGTATATGTGTGTATATGCATAAGTGTATATATGTATCTATATGCATAAATCTGTATGTGTGTATATGCATAAATATGTACGTGTGTGCGTGTATATGCATAAGTTTTTATGTGTGTGTCTATGCATACATATGCATGTGTGTAAATGCACAAGTGTGTGCGTTTTTATATACACAAGTGTGTGTGTGTGTGTGTGTGTGTGTGTGTGTGTGTGTGTGTGTGTGTGTGTGTGTGTGTTGGATAAAATAACGAACACATCTTAAAATTAAACCAATCACTTCCAATGTTGGATAGCTTGCATCCTATGAGGTATGATTTTTGTTTTTTTACAAAGGAGTCACCATTTATCAAGGCCTGGAGGCCACACGAGGATAAGGGTTAATGTGCGCACAGTAGTCAATGAGACATATCGTAGTAATCATTAAATGTGGAAATTTGGTCAATTGGATTACTTAAAGGGAACTTGTTTACGTTGGACTTGAAGACAATCATATTGTAGCCAGCTGGAATGCAGGGGAAAATAATGTAAAAAAAGTGTATTTATGATTAAGGGCATATCTTTCATTCAATTTTTTTTATTATCGATTTTTTAAAATCTTCAAATTACTATCGATTCAAGAACTGAAGAATGTCTGTAATTGTTATTACAAAATTTAACTTTTTTTTTTTAATCCTTATTGTAATACAATCAGTTAGAGTTGTTATTTCTCGAAGAATTCCCTCCGGTCATTTTATTATTCGTTTGTTTGTTTTTCTTCTCTTAAAAACATGATTCTAAGTTTTTTTTTTTTTTAAATAACAAAAAAAAATACTGCTCTCTCATAACTATTAGTCGAAAACTACATTTCTATGGCAATATTTTTAATCTATAAATATAAAAGCGAAAATGCATGTATGTATGTGTGTTCGCTTTTTCTGTATGTCTACAAAAGGCTTTTTTCAGAGAAGCGGCCGCTCGCCTAACAACTTTTTAAAACTTTTTATTTATATCACATATAAATCGTAATATCTCACAGTTAACAACGAAGCTCGCCTGTCTATTTAATTTGCTCGATTTCAGAAAGATAAATATTCAACATTTGTCGCTCGCCACATGTTGGTTAGTCTTTTTCCTATAACATCTTGGGAAAATAAAAATCTCGCAGTCAAACTTAACCTCATTAACTCATTAGAACGGGTACCTGCCAAATCCAAGTAATTAAATAAATTCAAACGTATTTCCGTTAGCATCTCGCGGTTGGGCAATGGTTAACGTCGCACCTTTTTTTTTTTTACACTTTAATTTACAACTTTGCTTCAACGGTTCGGGTTCGATCCTCATACTTACCTACCAAAACATTTTTAACCCCTCCACCCCCGGAGTTTCCACACACACGTCCAAACGCCCGGGCAACGCCAGGTACCCCTCGCTATCAACTCCACACTAACGTAATGTACTTGCAATAACCCTTATCCCTGAGTGGCTTCCGGGCCTTGATAAGTGGTGACCACTGTGTAAAAAAAAAAATTTGAAAGTTGTTGTTTTTTTTTTTATCATGATATCAGAATGTTATGATCGATGTGTTATGTGAGTTTCAAAAAAGGCTTAGATCTGGTAGGCATAAAAAATTATTAAATTTAGACAATAATGAGATACGTGCATAGAAGTAGCCTTAGATGGTATGGTCACATTGAAATAATGGATTACGGTGTTTGGGTATGTACATGCAGTTAATGTAGCACGTCAGTACATAGGAGTCAATCTCGTATTCGTTCAGTCTCGAAATACGAGCGACCTTCAATAAATTCCCAGACTTTGATAGTACACACATGAAACTCTACTCCTTTTCAAAATAATCTCCTCCGGCTGCAGTACATTTGACCGTTTCAACAACTTCTGGAAGGCCCCATGAAAGTCCTCTTTCGTGAGCGTGCCAATGACACTCGTCACAGCCTCTTTCATCTCCTCAATTGTTTCATAACGACAGTCTCTCATTGAGTTTAAGGAATAACCAAAAGTGATAGCAAGATTTGAACTGTAAGGATGGTAAGGATCGGTCTTGAAGCCCATCTTGGTCAAATATTCTGTGACAATGACTGAAGTTGTGGATTGGTGCATTCGCGCAAATCTTCCGCATTTTCAATTCCTCTCGAATAATTGTGTGTACAGTTCCCACACTAACATCAAACTATGCATTTTTTGTCTTTATAGACACAAGATAGTACTTATCCATGAAATTTTTTTATTTGGCCAATCAACTCTACTTTCTTACTCCTCCCATACCTCTCATCATAACTCACAGACTCCCTGCCTTCCTTGAATCTCTTATACATATCAAAATCTGATGCTTAATTCATACAAGATTGGTTTAAAAGTCGTCTGAAGCATTCCTTTCTTTTCTGGGGTATTTTTTACCAAGTTTAAAACAAAATTTTATTGCATAATTTTTTTCTAAAGTGTCCGTACATCCAAATTGCATTTTTCGAATTCACCAGCTATAACAATTAGGCTTTAGTATAGTGTATTCCAATTACTGTTATACCTGTTCATTTGATCCTGAAATTAAAAAAAAATGATCAGTCGTCCCATAAGATGTATAGCAGTAACATACTGAATTTCCAAGAATCTACGACAATTTTAAATGATTGTACAAAAAGGTCTGTAAACTTATTGAAAGCACCTTGTAAGTGCAGTAAAACTTGTTGATATAATGAGCACAAAAAATGATTCAATATGGAAATACGTGCAGACGAGTAGCCTTAGGTGATATGGTCACGTTAAAATAAGGGATTACATTTCTTGGCTATATAGATTCAGTTAAGGTAGCACGCTAGAACGTAGGCGTAAACCTAGCATCCATCTCCAAATACAATGGACACCCTCTGTAAGAGTAGTTTTAACTATGATCAGAGGGTTGCGTAATCTCCAACCACACATTTTCCTAAATCTGCACTGCTCGAGATCAGGGAAAGTCAGGGACGACTGGAAACAATGCTAATCTAAGCGGAGAGCACATACAGCTGTTAAAAAAATAACGCAGACTCCACAATTTTATTATACCATTCCTATTTAAGTTAAAACATACTTATCAACGGATTCTTATGTACATCTATATCAAAAACTTGTAAACGTTTTTTTTTTAATTTTTTTTTTATTTCCATACTTTGTGGACCAGGCGCGAACGCAGACCCCACAATTTTAATGAACCACCGTTCTGCCAGATCAAACATACCCATTCCTGTGTCTCGATACATCTATCATTATATGTAGTCAGTTTTTTTAAATAGTCAACCATATAGGAGCCTATTCGTGACCAGACACACACACACACACACACACACATTCAGCTTTATATATATATATATATATATATATATATATATATATATATATATATATATATATATATATACTAATTAATCTACCCGGCGTTGCCTAAGAATCTTTAAATTTATTTTTGTCATCGTTCTCTTCTTTCTTTTTTTTTTCTGTCTTTCCTCCCTTCCTTCAATAATGTCCACCGGTTTTTTTTTCTTTTTTTCTTTCCTCCTTTTATTCTCTCCTTCTTCCATTTTCCTTCCTTTCTTCCTTTCTTTCTTCCTTCGAGAATGTCTACCAATCTCTTTTCACCTTTTTTTCCTCCTTTCCTTCCTTCCTTTAATTCGACACGATCAACCGATCTCTTCTTCCCTTTCTTTTCTTTATCTCTTTCCGTCCGTATTTCTTTCCTTCTTTTCTTTCCTCACTTCCTTCAACAACTCCCCCTTTTTTTTCCTTCATTACTTACTTCCTTATTTTCACTATCCTTAATTTCTTCCTTACTTCTCTTCCCCTCCCCCTCCCTCGCTTTCTTTCACCGTCCGCTGATCTCATTTGCATATCAGTCAAGCGTAGAGACGATCAAATCTGCAAACTCCAGAGCGGGAAACGTCGTTGTGCATGTTGTCCTCGTGGTCCCTTTCCTTTCCAACCCCGCCCCCACCCCTCGTCGTTATTCCCCACGGATCTCTTTCGCAAACGTGTATTACACAACCATGAATAAATATACATCCGATTTACTTACAATAAATGTACATTTGCATACCAGCGTATATGACACGAAGAACAGGGAAAATGATGAAATGCGTGGACTGCACTAAAGTTTGAATAAATTCCCGATCGTTTCTCGCAGAAGAGATAATGTCAGTCTTTTTCTGATTATTCATTATTTGCGTAAGAAATGGTCATTGCTTATCATTTAAGTGACAATTACATCACTTTTGACCTCAAGTGGCTTTTGGTGAGTGGAAAGTCATTTAAAAATCTGGCATGGTGGATTACAATATATAAATAAATACCTTATAATATATATATATATATATATATATATATATATATATATATATATATATATATATATATTAAATAATGTGATTTATAATTTAAAAATTTTTAAAATTTTTAAAAATTTAAAAATCAAAATTTAATTAAATTAAAAATCAGTTTCATAAGAAGGAACAACAACAAAGTCAATTATCTGTACGATCGTTTCGGAAATCCGTGCTTTTTATTTGTGGTATACATGAAGTCACGTAGAACAATTATACATAGTTTTTTTGGTAAGCACGGTCTCCTAATCAGCAAATTTAGGAGGATTTCTATTGAATTGAAAAGACACCAAAAATAAACCTAGCATTAAAAGTAAGGCAGATGAATCTGAAAAATTGAAGTAAAAGGTTTGGATTTAAAATTTATAAGAAAATTAATAAGAAAATTACATTGAAATACACTTAGCTCTTTAGACTATTATTCTAATCTCCTTTAAATTTATATATATATATATATATATATATATATATATATATATATATATATATATATATATATATATATATATATATATATATATATATATACAGGGTGTCCACAAAGTCTGGCGACATTATTTCGCCAGACTTTGTGGAAGCATCCTGTAGATCAGCTGTTCTCAACCTTTTTTGACCCATGGACCCTTTCTTCCTTCTTTTTTTTCTTGGTTGACCCCCTTATAATTTTTGGTCATAAAACAATATTCTATTTCTCAATATAATTTTTTGAGCTTTTAATAAACAAATAAATATTATATAATTAAACTTTATTTTTAAATGAAAACTAATTTACTGCAAATAAAGTATTTTACAACAATTATAATAATGAAAACTTGATTAACGCTAACTGTTTTTTTGTGTTTTTGTTTTTGTAAATTCACGTAATGGAATGAATGTGTGTGTGTGTGATTTTGGTACTTATGCAGGATACGGGCCGTGCTATTTTGCAGATAGGATTTTTAAGTTATACTAAATTTTTACGGTATGTTTTGTTCCATTAAATTGTTAGGTGAATGTACATACATCTCAACCTTTTCCCGGCTATCGCCCCCAAAAGCTATTTTTGACTTAAGTTAATTCATAATCACCTCCAAGAATAAATAATAACAAATATTGTAATTATGACTAACCAACACTAGAAACATTTTGTACATGCAAATGGAAAACAAATTAATTAAAAATAATTTTATTGCAAATTTACAAGAAATGTGGAGAGTCTAACTAGTGTGAGCCCTGAGATTGGTGATGTTTCGCTAAAAATTCAATGTCAGGTTTAATATTACTCAAGCAGATACGAATATCTCCACGAGAAATAATGTCAAATCTGTTTCGTTCCTTCTGTAAAATGTGATTCACAGCGCTGAATCCAGTTTCGACAAGATATGATGTTGGGAAACACAAAAGGATTTTCGACATTTGTGACCACAAATTTGGATACAGTGATTTTACAGTGTTTGATTGCCGAAATGCACACAAAGTTTCTCTTTTGAACTTGATTTGCAATTCATCATTGCATTTTATCTCGATGATTTCCTCCTGGATATTTTTGTGTGCACTGAGAGGATCACAATCGAATGGGCCAATCATCCATGGCTCAATAGTGAAGTCAAATAAATCGGAAAATCTGATTTCTAGATCATTTTTCATGGCTGACAGATGGTTACAATAAATAACAATGTCATTTTCACATAAGTCGATTTAGGCTAGTTCGGGTATATTATCAAATTGCCTTCGTTTTAAATTAATTTGAAACATATTAAGTTTTTCAACAAAAGCTCTCATCACCCGTTTACAGTCTATCAGGGTTATCATTTTTCCTAGCAGCAGAAGAGAGACTTCATTTAACTTACGGAAGATAAAATTGATTGAAAATCGCCTCCCAAAATTTGATTTTCGCCGACTAGGGGGCGATTCGCCGACTAGGGGGCGATTCGCCGACTAGGGGGCGATTCGCCCCCGGTTGAGAACCGCTGCTATAGATTATGTAGCCAGACTTTGTGGGCACCCTATCAGAATTCATATTATATAATGCTCTGGCTACACATTGAGCACTCTAGTCCGGTTTTTTCACCACTGGTAAATAAATATATATATATACACGCGTGCGCATGTGTGTGCGTGCGCGTGCGTGTGTGTGTGTGTGTGTGTGTGTGTGTGTGTGTGTGTGTGTGTGTGTGTGTGTGTGTATACAGGGTGCCCACAAAGTCTGGCTACATAATCTACAGGATGCTTCCACAAAGTCTGGCTAAATAATGTAGCCAGACTTTGTGGACACCCTATATATATATATATATATATATATATATATATATATATATATATATATATATATATATACGTAGTCATCCACATACAGTACTGTTTCGTTGTATCACAACTCATCAGTGCAACTAGACTAGCACCTTTTCCCTAGCCAAAGATTGAACCTAGAACCATCGCGTTGATAGTCGACAGTTGTACACATCGACTCATGGGAGAAGCGCCTGCAAATGACCTTATATATATATATATATATATATATATATATATATATATATATATATATATATATATATATATATATATATATATATATATCATAATCATGCAGTCCATCAGTCTTGACGATGACTAGTTGGGGCCTCAGTGCTTTATCCCTTGGCTCCAAACTTGCTTGAAATAGACACCCTCTGAAATTCCAATGCTCATGTCCAGTCAGCAGAGAAGGCCGCAGCTTCTGACCGAAAGTAATCTCAGTGAGGGAAACGGTCGCCCTATCGTGTCCGCTACTACGCCTTTTCTTTCTGGATGAGGTTCCATAGCCTTTTAAGGAAAACTGCAAGACAGAAGAAGGATTTGAAGTCAGAGAAAAAAGTGGTGTAGAGGTTGGTGGTGTGCCAGGGCATATATATATATATATATATATATATATATATATATATATATATATATATATATATAACATCAGCCTTATAATTTAATAGCCTACTCCCACTTTTCGCCAAAAAATTTGAGTCCATAATCAACCAAGCTCTAGTCCATCACCTTAAAGATGCTAAACTTCTAACCGACCAACAATATGGATTTAGGCAATAAAATTAGGCAAGCCCGTTCCACGGCAGACATCCTAACTGTAATGTCTGAGCGTATATACCATTCACTTGACAAAGCAGGGGTGGGTAGAGCGGTAGCTCTAGATATATCAAAGGCTTTTGACAGGATATGGCATGAAGGTTTTCTCTGGAAAATCTGATCATACGGTATCACTGGAAGAATACTTAACATAATTAAATCCTTCTTAGATAAATGAAAATCCAGGTTGTCCTCGATGGTCGTACATCTAAATAATATGATATAAATGCGGGAGTGCCTCAGAGGTCTATTCTTGGACCTCTATTATTCCTAATATTCATAAATGACCTCCCTGACAAAATTGTGAGATGGGTATATATACTGATAACACCACGCTCTATAAAAGACACGGCAAGAAAACAAATGAACACATATCTAAAGAAATGGCAGAAACACTAGAGGACGACCTCGAATCTCTAGTGGAATGGGGACAAAAATGGATGATCACATCTCTACTGCCAAGACTAAACTTGTTTTCTTCAATAACTACAAGAAAGCTTCTCTACCACCAATAGCAATGGGCAAAGGCTCTTTATCTGAAAGTACATCTTTTAAACTCCTCGGCCTAACATTCACAGGAAACATGTGTTGGAACAATTACATTGAGAGCATTGCCAGGACCGCTGCAAAATTGGTAGGTTCTCTCTACTGTGCTAGAAAGCTACTAACGCCCGAAAGCATCCTGTATCTCTATAAGGCCACCATTCGTCCCTGTATGGAGTATTGTTGTCATATTTGGGCTGGTGCATCTGCTAGTAGTCTCTCACTCCTAGACAAGGTTCAAAAGAGAGTCGCCAACCTAATAGGTCCTGAGCTGTCCTCTAAGTTTAAGCCTCTGTCCCATCGACGAATGTAGCATACCTCTGTCTGTTCTACAAGTAATTTAACAGTGAACTCCGACGAACTGCAAGCACTTGTACACCCTCGACGTAAATACCCCCGACAAACTCGTCAAGCAGCAAAATCCCACCCTTTCACATTTGAGATCCTTAGATGTAATAGAGCATTCTACTCCAGTAGTTTTTTCGCTAGACTTTGGAATTCCCTTCCGGGTTCCTGCTTCCCCAACTGTACTGACATGCCCTTATAGTAGCCCCCTACATCAAAGTGACAATGTGTCTTGTTTGAGGTTAAACAGTAATAAAAAATCTATCTATCTATCTCTCTCTCTATATATATATATTTATATATATATATATATATATATATATATATATATATATATATATACGAGATGTGTGCGTGAGTATATAATTTATTATCTTAAATTTACATATCAACAAATGAGAGAAAGTTCTCTTCATGTAGCTTAATGACTTTTTGCTAAAGCTATATATATATTTCTGGTATATATATATATATATATATATATATATATATATATATATATATATAGAGAGAGAGAGAGAGAGAGAGAGAGAGAGAGAAAGACATAGAGAAAGTGATATATAGATATAATAGATAAATAGATAGGTATAAAGAGAGAGACAGAAAGAGAGAGAAAGAGAAAGATATATATATATATAGATAGATAGATAGATAGATAGATAGATAGATAGATAGATGACTGAGATAGATAGATAGATAGATAGATAGATAGATAGATAGATAGATAGATAGATAGATAGATAGAGAAATAGAGGGAAAGAGACATATAGCTATAATAGACAGATTGAGAAAGATAGATAGATAGATAGATAGATTGATTGATAGATAGATAGATGTAAAGAGAAAGAAGGGATAAGTGATTGAGAGGGAGAGGGGGAAGGGAATAGTTAAAAGAGAGAGGGTGATTCAACGAACAGACTGAGCATATGACTCGATTCATAATTCACGTGCTAATGATTATGGTAATCTGTTTCGGTTGAAAACTGAAGACAAAGGTCAGATCATGTCAGAAATTGAAATCGATCGGTTGAACAGGAATCCCTTGTGAAAGCTGATCCGACAAAAGGATCCGTAACAACCCTTCAGCTGATCAGATCAATTGATTTGAATAGGTCGGTGGAGGTGTAGAGGTGATGGGGGAGGCAAGAAATCGAAGATTGTTTTGATGATGGGCAATTTGTCGTAAAGACACCCACCGTTCGTTGAATATTTCCGGATCCATTTACCATTGTGTACGTCACCCCACCCCCCGGGATCTCTCTTACGAATCATTGAACAGGTTAACAAAACTCGCCTTTAGGTCTGAGTTAGCAAGCGATTCTTGCATTAATCTTAAGCATCTATGCCACTCACCCTGCCCCGACCCCCAGGGTGGGGGGATACGCTTTCAGAGAATGGAAAAGAAAAGAGAATCTAAGAAAGCGATCATCTTCAATTCTGGAAGATGATGGATTCTCGCAGAAGAGACATTACTCTTCATCTCTCTATCTGTATATCGGTTTATCTATCTATATTAATGTATGTCTTTCTTGCTTCTCTACTTTCTCTCCCTCTCTCTCTTTATCTATCTATCTATCTATCTCTTTCTCCCCCTCTTTTTCTCTACCTATCTATACATCTATATATCCCTTTCTCTCTTTCTATTTTATCTCTGTCTCTGTCTATTTATTCATCTGTCTATCTATATATATACAGTTGTGCCCGATATTATTCATACCCCCCTTGAAAATTAAGTTTATTAGGTGTAACTTTTGTAAGAATTTATTGTTTACGTCCATATTGATACATATTCTTAATAAACCTCTTCTGATCATTTTCGTCATTTTAAAATCTCGGGATACTTGTAATAAAAGAAATATACAGCTATTTATAAAATCTGCAATGTTCAAAAATAATCATACCCCCTTATTTTTTCAGTATTAATCGAGTTTCTGACTGTTTGTTTTCTGTTTGATTCTTATTTTGAATGCTTTTATACAACCTTTGATTAATTTCATTTCGTTTTTTGCATTTTTCAGAAATTAAAATGATATCAACTGAAAACCAATAAAAGAATAAAAATTATTAGAATGGGGATGAAAAAAGAGCTTAGTAATGATCTTAGGACTAAAATTGTGAATTCACATAAGGATGGTTTAGGTTACAAGTCAATTTTCAAGAAATTTGAGGTCCCTACAGCAACAGTACAGAGCATCATCAAAAAATTCCAGAGCCACCACACAACAAACAACTTGATTGGTAGAGGAAGAAAAAGGAAACTGTCTGCTAGAGCCACCAGGAATATTGTAAGAAGTGTTAATGCAAATCCAACCACCACTAATAAGGACATTTTAGAAAATCTGGAGTATTCTGGCATAAAAATATCAAGGCAAACATTGCAAAGGACTCTGCATGAAAATGGTCTGAAAGGAAGAAGACCAAGAAGGACTCCATTGCACACCGGAAAACACCTTGCAGCACGTCTAAAGTTTGCTAGGACCCATGTGAATTCTCCAGAGTCCGTTTTCTCAAGTATTTTGTGGACTGACGAAACCAAAATTGAATTGTTTGGCCATATGGATGCTTCTTACGTTTGAAGGAAGAAAGGAGAAGCTTACAACCCAAAGAACACCATACCCACGGTGAAACATGGTGGTGGTAGCCTAATGTTTTGGGGCTCCTTTTCGGCTAGTGGTCCAGGTAGTTTGGTCAAGATAGATGGAACCATGAAGAAGGAGCAATATTTGGAGATACTCAAGAAAAACATTAGACAGGATGCGGAGAAGCTCCATTTAGGACCAAACTGGGTCCTTCAACAGGATAATGATCCAAAACATACTGCCAAAATAGTCAAGAAATGGTTTGAGGATAATCAAATTAATGTTTTGAAATGGCCTAGCCAGAGTCCCGACCTGAACCCTATCGAAAACCTCTGGCACATATTGAAAACTGAGGTTAAAAAGCGGAAACCTAGAAATTTGAGGGATTTGGAGAACTACTGCATTGAAGAATGGTCAAAAATCAGTGTTGATGCTTGTAAAAACCTTGTTGATAAATATCCCAAACGGTTACAGGCAGTTATTAAGAATAAAGGGCATGCTATTGACTATTAGTAAGAGAGGTATGAATAATTTTGAACTAGTGCCATTATTGTTTTTCTTTGTATAATGTTTCAAACTTGCATAATTTATTTATTTGTTGAGTTTAAATTAAATGCTTATGCTTGATTTATTGTTTGAAATCCCTTTAATATTGTCTACCTTCTGGTTTGAGCAATATTCTTATAGAAATCTCAAAGATCCGAGGGGTATGAATAATATCGGGCACAAGTGTATATATATATATATATATATATATATATATATATATATATATGCATATATATATATATCTTTCTCTCTCTCTCTCTCTTTCTGTCTGTCTCTCTCTCTATCTATCTATCTATCTCTTTATCTATTATATCTATATATCTCTTTTTTTCTCTTTCTCTGTATCTATCTGTATGTCTTTTTCTTTCCCTCTATCTCTATCTATCTATCTATCTATCTATCTATTTATCTAATTTATGTATATATCTTTTTCTCGCTTTCTCTGTCTTTCTATTAGTCTATCTATCTATATCTATTTATCTATTATATCTATATATCACTTTCTCCTTTTTGTGTCTATTTATCTATCTATCTGTATTTATCTATATATATCTTGTCCCACTTTCTATATCTATCTATCTCTTATCGATACCTTTCGAAGACACTCTGATACAAAACCTAAGAACACTGCCAGGCAAATAAAGTACATTTGTGGTGAATTCCATTAAAAAAAACGACCCAGTCGTTTTCGAGTCCATAGGGAACGAACTCTCTCATATGCACACACAAAGTTCCTTTTTTATATCACACACATATACACAAGCACAAACACACACACACACACACATATATATATATATATATATATATATATATATATATAATTTACAGTTTTTGTATTTAAATTAAATTCAGAAAAAAATAATTTCAAAATAAAGAATTAGTATTTGAACAAAGAATACAATATTTATATTAATTTCCCTAATCCATGGATTTTTAATGTAGACCCATCTCTTATAACAAAAAGTCATTAGCAAAACATTCATATTCATATAGTCATCGACATACCTTCCTGTTTCGTTGTATCACAACTCATCAGTTCCGCTAGAACAGTACCTCCCCTCATCCGAGTATTGAACCTAGAACCATCGCATTGATAGTCAGCAGTCCTACCAATCGACCCATGGGAGCGGTTCCCGCAAATAACCTCGACAACTGTTTATTTTAAACAAACATTCGTCCAGTACTTTTATAGTGCTCAACCGCTTATTTAATAACAAACAGCGAACCTCGCATTTTTCAGCCAATTAAGTAGCGGGTGAGATTATTTACGACAGTGCTTTACCTATATATATATATATATGTGTGTGTGTGTGTGTGTGTGTGTGTGTGTGTGTGTTCCCTAAAATTCCGATGGAGAAAGTTTTCTTGTAGTTTTCGAATAAGAGTTAATAGCTGTATGGAGATCACCAAAGCAGTTAGTGGCGGAAATTATAATTTTATTTTGCAATGGAAACGGCTTAACAAGAATTTGTTTACATTGGACATGAAGAGGACCATATTGTAGTCAGCCGAAAAGCAAGCCAGCAGAACAGTGTTCCACAGGCGAGAAGTTCTAAGAAAGAAGCTTTGTCCATGGATTTGTGATTTAAGCGCATATACAGAGTGAAGGGAATATTTGATAGTGGTTGTGGCTAGTCGAGTGTCTTTTGAGAAAAGTTGGCAAGGGATCCTAGATTGGAGCTCAGTCGATCACTTGCTATGAAAATAACGATAGAACAGAGACAGGCCCTTAACGTCTCTTTGTGGGAAAGAGGTTGTAGGGAAGAGAAAGGGGTATCACTTACTAGATTTCGAAGCCGATTTTTAACTGTATTAAGGCAGGTTAGGACACGGCTAGCAGCTTCTGCCCAGATGTGGCTACAGTACTCAATTTGAGGATGTAATTTGTTCTTAAGTAAGTAGAGAATTGCATCGACGATGAGATAACCACTGGAGCGATGGAATAATCCAACCAGTTTGCCAGTCATTTTGGCATCGGATTTGATGTATGTTTGTACGAATATGATAATGCATATTCGGCAAAACCAAAGTAAAGCAACGTTGAACCTAATCAGCACTAAATGGGTAACGATTTGAGACTTCCAGTTGCTGTATGGGTTCTCTGCTTATCTCGGCATTGTTTCCAGTCGTCATGGATTTCTCCTTGCCATTGGACACAAACAGTGGCAATTCAGGAGAGGTATGGTTGGGATTGCGCAACCCTTTCCTCACAATTACACTCGCAGCTTCCCCTACAGGGGGCATCCTTTGTCTTCTGAGACTGAACAGAAGCATCTGATTTGATGTATAGTTTTCATTTCAGATCAGGAGTGAAGGTCAATCCCAGAATCTTATCAAGAGAGACATTCATTTCAAAAGTGCTTATGATGAAAAAAGAGAAGCGTTGCTTTAGATACATTAAAATTAACCAGCCACCTTTTTCCCCATTGCACCACGTGCTCAATATCAGAAGAGAAATAATCAGAAAGATTTTGGTCATGTTTAAATGGTAGTTTTTTTTAAGTCTATTATTTTATAAGAGAGTCACCAATTATTAAGGCCAGAAGCTCACTCGAGAATAAGGATTATTGACTGTCAGAAAAACAAATACAATAGAGTGGTAATCGTTCGTGACGGAAATTGTGTATAATGTGATTATTTAAGAGGACGGTTCAACAAGAACTTGTTTACATTGGACTTGATGCTAACCATATTGTAATCAGCTATAAAGCAGACGAGTAGAACAGAGTTTCACATGCGAGCAGCTCCAGGAAACAAGCTTTGTTCATGGAATTTATGCTTAGATTAAAGCAAAGAGAGTGGGGGAAATTGTTGTTAGTGGTTGTAGTTAGACAAGTATTTTTAGAAGGTTACCATGAAATAATGATAGAACGCCACCATTAACCGCAAAGATAGCTAAGTAAATTTAAATATTTATAAAGGCATAAACGTTATTAAATGTAAGTCTACACTAACGAGTGACTGGGGAATCACGGAATCTCACGTAGGCCAACTGACCGACTTTTCCTGCACAGACAGCACTCAACACTAGAAGAGTATGTTTCTTGAAATAATTATAACCTCCTATATAATATTTTGGTTCTTTTAGAAGCGGTGGCTGGTTACTTTTAATGCATCTAAAAGCAAACTTCTATCTTTACATCATCAACGCTCTGATCCCCATCTGGCATCAATTGAAATGGGTGGCTCTCTGGAGCATTAGAAGGATCCCACTATTTTCCCAGCGTCCTTGGCAACAGACCTGATGTACGTGTTCCATTTCAGATCAGGAGTAAAGGTCAATCCCAGAAGCTTGTCAAAACATGAGCCTCCCCAAGACGAGAGCCATCCATTTCAATTGATGCCAGATGAGGATCAGAGCGTTGATGATGTAAAGATAGAATCTTGGTTTTGGATGCATTAAAAGTGACCAGCCACCTCTTCCCCCATTGTACCATGCGCTCAAGATCAGAGGAGAGAGAATTAGAGAGAATTTACGGCCTTTGATGTGTTGCCATAGATGGTCGTGTCATCAGCATAGATGCCAACGAATGATTTAAGTATGTATTTTGGGAGATCATTGATGTAGATCAGGAAGAGAGTTGGGCTGATTACAGCATTAATACTGTGGGCCTCTGATTTCTGCCCATCAACCACTACTCTTATGAACCTATCGGAGAGAAATGATTTAATGATTGAGAAAACATTCCCAGTAATACCGTAGCTGGAAATTTTGTGAAGTAGGCCCTTATGCTATACCTTATCGAAGGCCTTCGATATGTCAAGAGCAATTGCCCTGAAAAGAAAGTCTTTGTCAAGAGATTCACTAATCCTATAAGATATAACCGTTAGCACATCTGCTGTAGATCGTGCGGGGCGGAAACCATATTGCATGTCACCAAGAAGGTTGTTTCTGCTGAGGTGGTTGACTACTTCTTTATTTAATATGGATTCCAACAACTTATTCATGGCATACAGGAGACGTATTGTCTGTACTGAGAGGGAGATGACTTTTCACCTGAATTCTTAAATACAGGGCATACTGATGAGGTTTTCCAGGGTGTTGAAAAGCACCTCTCCTTAAGGCAACGCTTTAACAGTTTTGTAAGTATGGGGGCAAGTTCTGGTTGGAGCTTTTTCAGCACTATAACTGGAATGCCGTCAGGGCCAGTTGCTTTACTAGAATCAAGGTTCTTGATTAGCTTGGCGACCTCATGCACAGATATTTGCATGTTGCATAGTGTGTTGTCCGTTAAAGGAAGAAATACGGGGAGTTGATAGCCTTCGGCAGATTA
>NC_136526.1:69836109-69843609 GCF_053919585.1 Euprymna scolopes
AGTGCATTACAGCCGGGTGAGATTACTTTGAAAGGGCCTTGAGTTTCATATGTTTACTACCAATAAAAGTGCCTACACGAAAAAAGTCTGAAAACTTATTAAAGGCTCTTCGCATACTAACAATAATGCTATACACCCACTGGCAACATAACATTAGTAGGTGATAACCTCTTCTCTGACATTTTTTTTTTCACACAGAAGAACAGTTGCTAGATTGTCCATGTTCTAGTGTTATTGTTATCCATGGCAAGTGTTCGTCTGAGCTTTTATCTATGGCCCCCTATTGCCAACTCTTGACATACAACACTCGTCTAGCTACAACCACTATCAACAATTTCCACTACACTCTATGCTTAAATCTAAACGCGAATTCCATGAATAAAGCCTCTTTTCTTGAACTGCCCGCCTGTGGAATTGTGCCTCTCGTCTGCTTTTCAACTGACTACAACATGAGCGTATTCTGGTGTTCACCGTGCAATCATTAATTATTATCCTCGAGTGCCGTTCGGGCCTTGATAAGTGATGATCCTCAAGTAAAAAAAAAACATTAATTCGTTATAAACAATGACATTTTTGTATTATTTACATTAATCGGACAATTGTTTTCATCGTGAGTGTGTTATCTGCTAAACGTTTCGGTCGATGTAACCTACGACCTTCGTCAGGTTTTGACAGGAAAAAAGGGGTAACTCTGCCCTTTTAGGTTTTGAATGTTTGGAGCTTGTTGGAAGTAAGTTTATATGATTTATAAAGATAATTTAATTAACAGGGAAACCTATGGATATAATTTATGTCTCATTATGATTAAATGTTTAATTAAATCTATCAACTAAGTTTAAGCATTTTTAAACATTTTATTTACGAAACTAAGGGGTTGCTAGTTTCAGTATGGTTGATTGCGTGTTATCAATTATTTTAACCAGGTTTTTTTTTTTTTTTTTTTTTTTGCTAACTCTTTTTATCTCCTATCATAATCATAACATATCTATAAATTAAAACAGGCACCGGGATGCGACATTGCGGTGATGGGACAGAAGATGGAGCTTGGCTGATAGTGTGGGACCTATTAGATTTAAGTCTTTTCTGGACCTTTTCTAAGAGTGAGTGACCAGTGGTAGATGCACCAACCCATGGTGGAAACAATACTCCATGCATAGGACAATTGTAGGTTTGTAAATTATACAATGTCTCCTGGTGTGCATAATTTTCCCGTGTGATAGAAGGAGCCCACCTTCTGTGCAGCAATCTTAACAACGTCCTTAATGTATTTGTTCCAATTCATGTTGTCTGCGAATGTTAAGCAAAGGAGTTTAAAAGTAATGCGCTATTAGTCTTCACAATCGGTACTTGAGAAAGACCCTAGCATCACTTGTTTTGTCTAGTGAATGCGTTCAGAGAAAATCGGTTAAATATCCGCAGTCTAAATTTCTACTGATGGTAAGAAAAAATTTTACGAGGTGGTAGACTATCGTTAGATTAATTAATCATTCAAAGATATTCGTAAACAGCTAGAAAAGATTGCTGGGGCGATAATTTTGCGTATCAGTTTCTTCACCAGAATTCTTGAATAGGAGTACCAGGGTATTTTTATCCTAGGCCCCCAAAATCAACAGAGATTAGACGATTCTTGTAATGGCCTAGTTCCTTTTGATTGCTGTGTAATGCTGTTTATGTGCAGTTCTAGGAGGTCCACCCTCCCAGACTTTATCTTCTCTCTTTGAGAAGAGGTTAGTTTATTGCTAATCGTCTGGGGCGCCATTACCGAGGGATGCTGACGGGGCTGCCCAGGCACTTTTTACAAGTCAGAGTACCCCGTCATCGGGGCCGCTGATTTCCCAATCCCACTTTCTGTGGGAGTATGGAAGCGGTGATTAAGGCTGAAGGCGGCTACATTAAAGAGATGTCAACTATACTACATAATCAAGTTACCTGAATTTATTTTTTTAAATAAAACTTTTACAATAAAGCTGCAGTATTATTGTTCCACCCTGCATATTACCGTTATTATTAACTGTTATGACGAGATGAGCAATTCACTTTTTATCGAAAGAACGTTATCACCGGTCACCGGTTGTGAGAGCCTTTCCTGGGCGGGAACACTTAAAAACGTAACATGCTGTCTCTGTAAATATTCTCAATAAACTTCTCTATTTCTTTATTACTTCAGAACCTCTTTCTCCATTTATTTCCCTGGTGGAATACCTTTCTTGAATATCCTTTTATTACGGCCACCCACCGCAGGATATATCATTAACTTAGTGTAAGTTTTCGGAAAGCTCAACAAATCTAATTACGACTTTTGCGTGAATAGCAAAACGAAATTAATGGATAATCTTGCGGATTAGCTTTTACATCAAAATTTTTCAGCTATGAACGAAGCAAGATTCATTTGTTATAGAGCTTGGGGACTACTGGATCCAGATCAGTCGAACAAACCTTCCCAGACTTCGTATGCAACTGCAGAGCCTTGCTGTTTTCAATGCCCATGGTGAACACTTGGAATCTTTAATGTTAATGAACAGCTACCACCAACTCAGAGGACTCCATACAGTTCACACAATCTTGAGGCAAAATCTACGCGAGCTCTATGCAAAAGTCCTGCTCGCTTGGTAACAAAAAACATTAATCAATTTCAAGTTCTTTGTGTCTCACATTTAAAAAAGTTTTTTTTTTTTTCCGATCGTTTTCATTTTTGCTTGGAGCACTAACTAATTAACAATCGCAAATTTACAATCGGTCCTAATTGGAAGTTTTTCATGAGCAAAATCGATATTTTCTAGTAATCGATTTCACGAATGACACTACCCCCTCGCCACCATAAGGTCAGGGATCAATGTATGTTTAAGGCGATTTAAAAATACGGAATTTTTAATATTTTACGCCAAAAAAATCATCATGCTATGTAAACTAATTTAAGGGTAAATCTTATTTATATATCTATAAAAGTGGGAATGTGTTTGTGAGGACACCTCTCAACCTATATACTCAACGAATTTTTTGATCTACTCGAACTTTAGTGTATCGAGATTTCATCATGTCAAGTAGGTCTAATGGCTATCGTACTTGATTCACCGTCTTTAGGTTTTGGTTTCGATCTCAGCTCCAGTGTTTTTTTTTACTTACACGTCTCAGTTTCTTTCCGTTTTTTTTTTTTTTTTTCATTTTTTAAAGGAATTTAACGTTACGCCGGGTGCATTTTCTAGTATACTAGGATAGGTGCCCGGCGTTGCCCGGATGTTTGGAGGTGTATGTTGAGCAAAAAAAAAAGTGGTAGTAGGAAGGCAGGCTCGAACCCATACTGTAAAGGACAAAAGGAACGGGAAAAAAAACTGACGTCTTTGCTCTTACGACCACCGTCAAACGTAACGAAGGTTTTAATTACGGCTAGACAATCGAAAGGGGAGGATGACTTTCGAAACTATCGGCGAAAAAAAGCGACCTCCCTCTAGAAAAGTGCCCAGTTTAAGGTGAAGATATTAATGTTTTTAGCCAATTTTTCGCTATTTTTCGTCTGAAAGATCGAACTTCAAAACGATACTGATCTAATGAAAATCCCTCGCCCCGGTCGGAAATTTTAAGCAGACATGCAAATATACATACATACATACATACATACATTTATATATTGGTAACTCAAATTTTTGACCTAAACCGATTAAAACGCTTGTCCTATTTCTGAATACCCTTTATGTAAATTTTCAAATATTTAGACCAGAAATTGTCTTAGTAATTTGGTAGAGACCGAAGCGGTCAATTTTTTTTAAACTTTGACCCTTACTATGACCCCTTAACGTTTATTGTTTTGGGCTCAAATCAAGTTATTAAGTTAGATCCATGTCTAAGAAAGCTATATCTAAAATTTCAATTGTTTATACACAAAACTGGCGGAGGAGTTTGGTAGAATTCGCAAAGGTCAAATCGTTGAACTTTGACCCCTTAACAGCAAAATTTCTGGTCAAACCCCGATTAAAAAGATGCTCCCAAATTTCCATACTGTGTATATCAAATTTCGAGTCTGTAGACTGAAAATTGACAGAGTTATTCTGTAGGGAAATCTACACACACACACACACACACAGAAACTTTCACTTTTATAGATATACTAGCATTTCAGCCCGGCGTTTCCCGGTTGTTTGAATGTGTATGTTGAGAAAACGAAATAAAATAAATTAAAAAAAAGTGGTAGTAGGGAGGCATGCTCGAACCCATACCGTAAAGGACAAAAAGAACGGGGAAAAAACAAGACGTCTATGCTGTTACGACTACCGCCAAACAGGAAGTGACAATTTTAAAAATTAATGCTAGACAATCAAAAGGAGAGGATGACTTTCAAATATATAGGCGAAAAAAGCGACCCCCCGCCTGTAGAAAAGGGCCAGTTGAAGGTAAATATATAAATGTTTTTAGCCAATTTTTCGATATTTGTCGTCTGAAGGGTCGGACTTCAAAACGATACTGATCTTGAGAAAATCCGTCGCCTATGTCGGAAGTGTTTGGCAGACATGCAAACATACATACATACATTTATATATTGGTAACTAAATATTTTCGACCCAAACCGATGAAAAAGCTTGTCCTATCTCTGAATACACTTTATGTAAAATTTCAAATGTTTGGACCAGAAATTGTCTGAGTAATTTGGTAGAGACCGCAGAGGTCAATTTTTTTTAACTTTGACCCCTATTATGACCCCTTAGCATTCATTGTTTTGTGTTCAAATCAAGTTATTAAATTAGATCCATGTCAAAGGAACCTCTATCTAAAATTTCAAGTGTTTACACCCAAAATTGATAGATCTATATATCTATAAAAGTGAACGTGTCTGTGTGTGTGTACATTTCCCTACGCAATAACTCTGTCAATTTTTAGTCTACAGACTCGAAAATTGATAGACAGGGTACTGAGATTTGGGAGAGCTATGTTATCGGTTTTCGGCCAGAAATTTGACTATTAAGGGGGTCAAACGATTTGCCCTTTCAGAACTCAACCAAACTCCTCCGACAAGTTGTGGTCTAAACACTTGAAATTTTAGATATAGGTTCCCAACTCATATGTTTATATACTTTTTCGAATTCACAACTTTATAATATATAAGAATCGATAGAAAATTGATTTTTTAAGAATATATACGAAATCTGTAAGAATTAAAATATAATATTTGAAGGTATTTTATGACTTGACTACGCCAGGCTGCCCTGCTAGCTTAGCTAAACACATTTGCAGTTTTAACATAAAAGCTAGTTTTGGCTTTTTGGTCAAGATGCCGCGAACTCCGCCAGTACTGGTTGTATGTCAGTGGGGTGACGGCTCGCATCGATCCTGAGCATCCTCGCCCAATTACTGTATCCAATGTTGTGGACAACGTGAGGCCGCCGTGGGACCGGGAAAGACAAATGGTCTACGTTACGATTCTGGCCGTGGCGAGAATGGTGATTTGGACGTCGCGTCTGCAAGGTTGCCGGGGGGTGTTGTCTTTTTCTGATCAAGATCTGATCGCGTTCTTTAAACACCAACTACGGGTGAAGATCAGATGTGATAGAAGAAGGCTGCATCGCGCGGCATTTGACAGAAGATGGATACATGTTGCAAGTCTGTGTGTACGAAGAGGAGCCAAATTTGAATACGTGTTCCCCGCCTAGGTGTGGAACGCGCAGTTCTGTAAAGTTAAATTAAACAAGTAGTCTCTCAGCTAGCTGAGTGTGTGTTCCATCCCTCCCCGATTAGGAAGCCTCCAAGATCCCCATCCCCTCTTACCTGCAATTTTTGTTTTCACCCCTTCCTCTAAATTTTACCCATCTTGGAGAAAAAGAAATACAAACTAACCTCCATCCCTTACCCACAAAATTTTCTTTTCTCCATTCACCCCCATCTAGAGGGCATCCCCACCTAGAGACTGACCCGCAGAAGCGAGGTTCCTTTTACAAACCTAGTGGAACGGGCAGTCTATCAACTAGACGGGGTTGGGAGGGTCCTACTAATCACCTTTTGTTTTTTCTTCCCCCTCCCTCGACACAAATGAATTATTGTTACCATTGTATTGTTATCTTTTTTGTTTTTACACGTCAATAAAAAATGTTTTAAAAAATTGGGAGTTACTAGGACGTCCCCCAATATGAAAGGGTGAATGCGGTATTATGGTGAAAGAAGATACTAGCTGGGAGAAACTTTTGACTTTGTTTAGTTCTGGTGTGACAAGGATGACCAACGACCCCCAAAATCCCCCCTTTTGAGTTGGCCATGTGCCTAAGTTTTTTGTTCATCGTTGATTTTTCTTCTGTATTTTTTTAACATGAATAAAAGATTTAATATCTCAAAGTGTAGTACACACACACACGTACAGAAAGTGTATATATATATATATATATATATATATCCTTTTTGTAAAAACGCTGGGGTTTTCATTAGTTAGCTTTAGATTCCACAGAGTGAATGAGGTATTGTGGTAAATGTTGCCAGTCAAGAGTAAAGTCGCCACAGACGCCATTTTTACTTTAGTTACAAAGATCCTGCAGCACTCCCTCCCCAGATCTTATAGGGCCTTGTGCCTAAATTTGTTTTGTCTTTTGGAGATTTTACTTTTTTAAATGTTTTAATTTTATATTGGAATTTTTTTAATTGTAATTTTTTCTTTAAACGAAATAAATTAAATATAAAGATTAAAGTGTAGTATCTGTTCCGGCAGATACTGCAAGCAAAGACCATATGTGGGGGAAACCCCACATATAAGACCTTGGTCAATGTAGGGGCAACCCTTCATACCAATTGTCACTATCCAGCTCCCCTACTCCCCGGGGAGCTGGTCCCCATTTCCCCTTCACTACTCACATTAAAAATCGGCCTTGTGCTTAATTTGCTCGGTGGGGGAGCAAATAAATACCACTGTTCCGACAGATACTGCAAGCAAAGACCAGATGTGGGGGCGACCCCACATATAAGACCTTGGTCAATGTAGGGGCAACCCTTCATACCAATTGTCACTATCCAGCTCCCCTACTCCCCGGGGAGTTGGTCCCCATTTCCCCTTCACTCCTCACATTAAAAATCGGCCTTGTGCCTAATTTGCTCGGTGGGGGGAGCAAATACCCTTTTGGTCAAGATCAAAGTGTAGTATCTGTTCCGGCAGATACTGCAAGCTATGACTAGCAAAGACCAGATGTGGGGGCAACCCTACATACCTGACCTTTAACCAGCTCCCATTTCCCACCTCTCGGGAGCTGGTCCCCTTTTTCCCTTCCCCCTCCCTTCACTCCTCACATTAAAAATCGGCCTTGTGCCTAATTTGCTCGGTGGGGGAGCAAATAAATACCATCTGTTCTTCAGATGCTGCACTTCCATTTCTTGTTCTCTTTTGGTGGAAGATAAGTCCTTCTCGACTGAGACAATTTATTATTTTTGTACCTTTTCTCCACGTTAAAAAAAAACGACCCTGGTGTCTAAGTCTGTCCCGTGGGGAGGCATAGTAAATAGGTACAATCATATCAGGGCGTCTCCATTTACACT
>NC_136526.1:69848609-69856109 GCF_053919585.1 Euprymna scolopes
TTTGTACAAGTAAAATCCAAGGAAATCCCGTAATTCGAAGAAGATGGTCCATAATAATTCAAAGGCAGAAATCCATGGAATAATTCACAAAAATGTGTACAAGGAAAAAAGAAAAGATTCCAATAATATTAATAAAAGAAAAATAAGATATGCTTTTCACTCTACTTCCGAGACATATATATATATATATATATATATATATATATATATATATATATATATATATATATATATATATATATATATATATATGTCTCGGAAGTAGAGTGAAAAGCATATCTTATTTTTCTTTTTTTTCTTTTTTATCTTTTTTATATTTTTCTTTTTATATATATATATATATATATATATATACTATATATATATGTGTGTGTGTGTATGTATGTGTATGTGTGCGTACATATATATATATATATATATATATATATATATATATATATATATATATATATATATATATATATATAAGGACAGGGAGAGAGAAGGAGAGAGATTGAGACGATAAATATGTCGCCCTAAAGAAAACGACACTAGGCACAGTCCTTTCCTAACCTAATGAGGAAGGAAGTCACAGTAACTTATATATATATATACATATATATATATATATATATATATATATATATATATATATACATATATATATGTATATATATATGTGTGTGTGCATATATATATGTGAGTGTGTGTGTGTGTGTGCATATATATATATATATATAAACTGCAGTTTAATTTGTTGCTGGCTATCTTGCTCTTGCTTGTTGCTGGATCTCGACATTTTGAACCGAGAGAGAGACTTAGCTGTCGTACAAAGCTAATACTCTGTAACATCATCTTTGTATAGATACTCCCTCAGGTATTTGGGCTCATGGATTTTAAATGTCTGAGGGTGTGGCACTCGTCTGACAAGACGTAGCAATCATCATATATATATATATATATATATATATATATATATATATAAGGGCAGGGAGAGAGAAGGAGAGTGGTTGAGACGATAAATATTTCCCCCTAAAGAAAACAACACTAGGCGCAGTCCTTTCCTAACCTAATGAGGAAGGAAGTCACAGTATATATATATATATATATATATATATATATATATATATATATATATATATATATATATATATATATATATATATAAGGACAGGGAAACGCTAAAAATGTCGCCCTACAGAAAACAACGCTGCAGCTTTATTTTCCAATTTTTAATGGAAAAATCAATTCATGTAACTTGATTATGTCGAAGCGATGACATCTAGTAAATGTAGCTGCCTTCAGCCTCAATCACCACCCTTATACGGGTCCGAAACTGGTAGCATGATTTTTCCACAAGCGCTGGCGGGAGCTCACGAAAATATTTAGCGAATGGCGACGATCAGGCTTTCTTTGTTGTTGTGGGGGTCATGATAATGATGCTCTAGACGTATAACAAAGCAGCGCTTTAGGACGCGAAGGAAGGGGTCCAGTGAGAGAAAGGTACAAAGTCCGATGCCAACCCGGGGTCTCTTTCGACTTGCGGTTTGGTGCCAAGCCCAGCTGCCACACTCAAGGTCTGCCAGCGGCCACCTGATTGCACCAGGGGATAACCACACTTTGATGTTGACTTTCAAACCGACTTTGAAGATGTGAGGTGGCATGATGTGGGCCTCGGTTGAAACCACACCAAAGACCATAACCGTGGCCGGAAACTTTGCTTTCATTACCCTGTGCTCGGCTTTGTTATTCGTTAAAATCCAGCGATGCATTTTGAGGGTGCTGGCAATTGTTCTATTGTCATAATTTTGGATCGGTAGAGAGCATGAGTTGTACAGCGGCGCATCTCCGATCTCGCTAATTGAACATTGTGTCACTTTTAGACATGATAGAAGACTCCTATCGCTCTTGGGATACACGGCACAATCACGTTGACACACCAGTTCTCGCCAGATCACCAGAGTTAAGCAACGTTGAGCCTGGCCAGTACCATATGGGTGACCATTTAGGAAAGCGAGGCGTGGTATGTACCGCAAGGTAAAATACCAAGTTAGGAAACTGGCGCGGTCTATCCTTCTCTTGAAAATAGATGGGACTCTCTTAAGCCGTGGTAGGCAACACATCCAGTGATGGCGTCATGATAAAAAGTACCCTTGATAGCCCTAAATTCGGGTAGTGAGTTCAATCTCGACTGCGACCGCATGTTACGTGTTACGTTCACTACTGGCCAACTAGTAGATGGTCTGCAACAAAAAGAAATTGTTTCACCAAAAGGAAATGGAATCAAGTCGTTTTTTCTAGGGCGACGATGTTATCGTTTCATTCTGTACTTATTAAAATATACACAAATATGTTTCTGGGTTTTTAGGTGAGATTGGATCACTCATATTATTTTAATTTCTCAGATGCTATCTTGAACGCTATTTTCATTTCCGTGTAACCTCTAACCTTTATCAAGTTTATAGATATATATATATATATATATATAGGGGTGGGATTTTGCTATAAATAAGGTTTATCGAGAGTATGTACATCGAGGGAGTACAAGGGTTTGTAGTTCGTCGGAACACCTACCATTAAAATATTTAGAAAACACGCAGTGGTGCAACATTTCGTCGATGGGACAGAGGTTGAAGCTTAGCTGACAGAGCAGAACTTATTAGGTTGGCGACTCTTTTTTGAACCCTGTCCAGGAGCGAGAGACTAGTAGCAGATGCACCAGCCGAAATGTGACAACAATACTCCATACGTGGGAGAATGGTGGCCTTCTAGAAGTACAGAATCTTCTCAGGTGTAAGTAACTGTCTTGTACGGTAGAGAGGGAGTCAACCTTCTTTGTAGCAGACTTATCAATGGCTTCAATGCATCTGTTCAAATTAATGTTCTTTGTGAATGTTAAACCGGTAGGCATAATCGGCCGACAGACAGAGCCTCTTCTCGAAATGCTTGAACAGATCTAAAAATATGTTTCCGTAAGAAATTAGTTATTCCACATCTGCAATCAAAAATATATTAAAGTATTTGGAGAATGGTGCTGGCAATGGTCCAGTTGTCATAACTTAGATCGGTAGAGAGCACGAGTTGTACAGCGGCGCATCTCCGATCTCGCTCGTTGAACATTGTGTCGCTTTCAGATATGCTAGAAGGCTCCTATCGCTCTTGCGATTTGTACACAACTGGCCAACTAGTAGATGAGCTATAACAAAAAAAAATAAAAATCGGTTTTCATTAAACGGAAATGGAATCATGTCGTCTTTTCTAGGGCGAAAATTTTATCGTTCCACCCTGTATTCGGTTTAATATAATAATCGATAGAAAATTGTCTATTCAATAATAAATCTGCCTGAATTAAAATATCATATTTGACCGTATTTTACGACCGGGCAACGCCGGGCAGCCTGCTAGTATGCATCTATATGTGTGTTTTTTGTGTGCGTCTGCGTGCATGTGTATGTGCGTGCGAGTGTAAAAACCATCAGCGCCATCATTGTTTAATGAAGACTGCAGGTATCTTTTTTGAATCAACACAAAAAGAATTGGCCTCTCCCTCTGCAGGTAGACGCGGGCCAATCGACTGGTGGATATGCGTAATCTACAGACGTTGTTTTCTATCGAAACCAGCAGCTGTCGAACGCAGCTATGGTTGCGGTTCTTCATTGGCCAGCCAAGAGAGTTGACTGGACAACATCTAACCTATGTCTCACCAGTGGTGTATATTTATTCATATATATATATATATATATATATATATATATATATATATATATATATATATATATATATATATATATGAAAAAAAAAAAAATATATATATATATATATATATATATATATATATATATATATATACACACACACGCTGAACAGGAGTAGGGCTCCGAAACATGCGTATCCGTAGATTACTATTTTTAAAGATAATATATATATATATATATATAATTTATTATATATATATATGTATATATATGTGTGTCTGTGTGTGTCTGTGTGTGTGTGTGTGTGTGTGTGTGTGTGTGTGTGTGTGTGTGTGTGTGTGTGTGTGTGTGTAGATCATCATATAATGACTAGATCACTCTGACTGATGTTAAAAGTATTTTTTTTTTTTAAGAAGAAATGTTTAATCTCGACTGTATCTCTCGCGGTTGTCGGTAGCCGAATGTTTCGGGCCCTTGCTAATGAAGCCAGACATGACTTCTGTTGCCAGGTTTCGAATATCTCGACTGGCGTTAATCATGATAACCTGCCCTGATGATTCCCGAAAGGATGAAACACTAGTGTCTATAGGTATTTATTAATTATTATTGTAAATAATTATATATACATGTGTGTGTTTGTGGGTGTGCGTGTGTAAATTAAAAGATTTTCCATTGGGTCAAGTTTGTTTTCAGATTGTTCCATAGAATTGATCTAACTTATAGATGTTGGTAACCTTCACGTATTGTTTCATTAGGATACAAGGCAATCATATATATATGTGTGTGTGTGTGTGTGTGTGTGTATGTGTGTGTGTGTGTGTGCATATATATTTATATATGTATATATATATATATATATATATATATATATATATATATATATTAGAAACAAATTTAAAAGTTTAAAAATTGAATAATTCTGTAAACTTAATGCTAGTCTAAATATTAAATATAAATATTAATATTAACATTTATAAGGAAATCCTAACCAAATGAAAAAGTTCAATATTCGGGATAAAGTATTGATATAAGAAATCGCATATACTCTATTGAGTACATTGACTTTTATGCGCGCATATTTATGTACACACAACTATATATATATATATATATATATATATATATATATATATATATATATATATATATATGATTAGTTTTTTTTGGAAAAAGAATTCTAGCGTAGTGCTCAATTAAAAGGAAAATCCAAATTTTAAGAGCGTACTTATATTTTGTACAGAAAGTTGTCTCAACTAACAACTTTCTGTACACAATATATATATATATATATATATATATATGTATATATATATATGTATATATATATATATATATATATATATATTAATTTAATTTCTTATAAATATTGATTTTAAACTCTGTAAATTAGAATTTACAACAAATTTATTATTTGACAAAAAGTACAAATTGAAAACTTTATAATGTTTCCTTTATTTTTCAATTGTCTTTTAGTTACGCCATACGCCATCGTTGAATTTGAATTTGAATATATATATATATATATATATATATATATATATATATATATATATATATATATATATATTAATTTAATTTCTTGTATATATTGATTTTAAACTCTGTAAATTAGAATTTACAACAAATTTATTATTTGACAAAAAATACAAATTGAAAACTTTATAATTTTCCTTTATTTTTCTACTCGTACTGATTAAACTGTTTTTAGAACACGTTAAAAATGCAAAATATTTTATTTAATATGCATTCTTACATTTTTAACATTTTCGAAAAACCATTTTATAAATTTAGTCAATATTTTTTTTAATTCTTATTATGTTTTCCAAAAGCTCTAATATCAATTCCTACACTTGCTTAAAAAAAAAAATTTAAAAAAACAAAAAAATAAACGGCAGAACTTTCGGAGAACGCTCTGTTTTACGGTTGTTTTAAAAATGGAACGGAAATTTAAATTTCGTTCCATTTTAATCATTTTTTTTTAATTGCGCATGCCCCCCTCCAAAAAAAAAATCGAAAGTAATTGATAAAATAATAAAAATTAAGTCCAGAAAATGGCTAGCACAACCATCGATATGTGCACAAGTTGCAAATATAATTTTTCATACAATAGTAAAATTTTGGAAACAAGAAAATTTAAGTAGGAGGTTTTTCATTGAATACGGGTTATTGCCTAAAACGGTCATATGTCCGAAGTGCCAATATACGAAAGTCGTTTTTAACATGGGGAGGTTTGGCGTGTCAATTCTGAAAGTCTTTCGTAACATGGGAGGTTGGGGGGTGTTTATTCGTTGTAAGCATACCCGAAAACCTATGAAAGTCGATATTTCCAATGTGAACAGTGAGTTGGATTTATTTTTAAAACAAATAGCAAAAAAGTATACTAAGTTGACTTTTATGATTTAAAAACTAAATTATTTTATTTTTTGTTCGTAAAATGTGGTTATTTTTATATAAAAAGTATGATTGTTGAATGCCATTCTTTCGGTTGCTTTCGATTTTAGGGGGCACATGCACAATTAAAAAAGAAGATTAAAACGAAACGAAATTTAAATTTCTGTTCCAGTTTTAAAACAACCGTAACACGGAGAGTCCTCCGCAAGTTTCACCAAAAAACTCATTAAAAAATTCGTTTACACCTCGTGAGATTGTCATAAACAACAACAGCAGCAACATCACCACTTAGACTTGATAGTACAACGATTTTATTTGCAATGAAAAAAAAAAAGGAATTAGAACTCTTTCCCTCTCTATCGTTATTTTCATTGCAAGTGCTCGTCTGAGCTCCAATCTATGGCCCCCTGCCTGACTTTCACAAAAAACACTCGTCTAGCTAAAACCACTATCAATAATTTCCCCCACTATTTATCTGTGCCTAAACCTAAACATAGATTCCATGAACAAAGCTTCTTTCCTTGAACTGCACGCCTGTGGAACTCTGTTCCGTTTTTCTGCTTTCCAACTGACTCCAATACGTTCGTCTTCAAGTCCACTGTGAACAAATTCTTGACGAGCCATCCTCTTAAGTAATCTAATTTATTAAATTTCGACTACTACCGATTACTATGACATGTCCCCTTTGACTACTGTACACTCTTTAACTATATCCTCAAGTGGTCCCAGGCCTTGATAAAACAAAAAAGAAACGAATCGACCTGTTATGGTCCAATTAAAACAGAAATATTTCTACTTTAAAAAAGAAAGAAATTGAATTGAATTTGTTGCTTTTTAATAAAATATTTTACGTTTATCCAATGTTATATATATATATATGTATATATATATAAAGAGAGAGAGAGTGAGAGAGAGAGAGTGAGAGAGAGAGACTTGTTTGCAATATACTGAGTTTTACCGGGTTCGTATAACTCAGTAAAATTTCATATACCAGTAAGTTTTAAGCCAAAAAGAGATGACTTAAAAAGTAAGTTACAAAATTATCACATTTCATAATTGAGCATTAATATACTGTATAAACAAAACCAAGACTTCAAAAAAGGTGTTGATAGCAAAAGAAAGTGTATTTCATTGTAAGTTACAATTGGTTCCGTGCCAGTTCGACAATTTGAAGCATTATGGCGTTTGAAAATTTTCACATAACCAGCATTTCTTCAGACTTCTTGAATAAAAAACACTCTTGACAATAGAACATTGTTTAAAGAAAATCCCCTTAACGGAAATGAAGCATGTATATATATATATATATATATATATATATATATATATATATATATATATATATATATATATATATATATATCGGAAAAAAGGAAAATGTTCTCTACTTTTTTTTTGTGGTGTCGATGGGTTCAGGGTCGCCTGACGAAGTCTC
>NC_136526.1:69861109-69893609 GCF_053919585.1 Euprymna scolopes
GTGTGTGTGTGTTAGTGTTAGTGTGTGTGTATGCGTGTGTGTGTGTGTCTGTGTTTTACTCTCTGTGTGTTAGTGTGTGTGTCTGTGTTTTAGTGTGTGTCTTAGTGAGTGTGTGTGTGTTTTAGTGTGTGTGTGTGTGTGTGTGTGTTTCTGTGTTTTAGTGTTGGTGTGTGTGTGTTTTAGTGTTGGTGTGTGTGTGTTGGTGAGTGTTTTTTAATGTGTGCGTGTTAGTATGTGTGTCTTAGTGTTAGTGTGTGTGTGTTTTACTCTGTATGTGTTAGTGTGTGTGTCTGTGTTTTAGTGTGTGTCTTAGTGAGTGTGTGTGTGTGTCTGTGTGTGTGCGCGTGCACGTGCGTGGGTGTGTGTGTGTGTGTGTGTGTCCTCGCCTCACTTCTATTTCAATTCGGTAGTAGGTGCATCGTAGCACAAGGGAGCCCGAACATTGCGAATCCTCATCGACCACCCCTCACCAACCACCGTCCCCGATCAAGTCTCTATTCGAACAACCACCTGTTATTATAGGCTGAGGCTGCGTTCAACGATTTTCATGTCCATTGCGGTAAATCGAGAAGGAACGAACGAAAGAGGGATAACAGCTTTACCTGGATTTGCTAGCACCCACCTTGCGTCGCATATCTATCTACCAATCTACCTATCCATCTATCTATCTATCCAGCTAACAATCTACCTATCTATAAATCTATATATCAATCGATCTCTCAATATATCTATCACTCTCTCTCTCTTTCTCTCTCTCTCTATCTATCTATCTATCTATATATATACATACATATCTTCCTGTCTTTACACACACACACACACACACATATATATATATATATATATATATATATATATATATATATACGCAGCATTGCTCGGTCGTAAAATACGCTTAAATATGATATTTCATTAATGCAGATTTCGTATTTATTATTATATTACATTGAACCCAATATATAGTAATGATTTTAAAAGTTAAAAAACAATGCGCCACCACCGAGAATCGAAACCAAAACGTTTAGTTACGATTTACTTGTTCTCTTATACATTAATGACTGAGCTATGAAGACATGTTGGCTGCAAGGTTAAAAATTAAAACATGTACAAATAGCTATACGTTACGCATGCATATTCGTAATGATGTCGTTCGACCTTCACCTGGCAAATTCCAGTTTCATACTTTTCACACTTTTGCACCGAATTTCACCGGCTAAAACCCAAATATAAAGTTTCGCATATGTTCGAATACCCTATATATTAAGTTTCATGACTATAGACCAAAACTGACAAAGGAGTTTGGTTAGCAAACTTTTTCAACAAAAAATATATACGCATACATGAATATATATAGAAAGAGGTTTGTGTTTGCTATAACCTTTTTATGCAAATATTACGAAATATACATCATGTAGAATATCTGCATGAATATGATTTGCGATGACCCCATTTTGGAGCATTTACATAAAACAATTATTCTTTTTAATTAATTCACTCAATTATAACAGGTAATAGTTAACCAACGATGATCATCTCATGAGAAAACCGAAAAAAAATAAAATGGATGTTTAAAAGAGAATGCAAATTAGCTAGATGAATGCAATTCCACGATCCATATATAACAAATTTGTATTTTTCCTTTTTTTTTTTTTTGTCTTCGGACCTAGATCTTTTTTCTGTTATCAAAATGTAGTATTTGTTCCAGCAGATACTGCAATCAAAGTTATTATCAAATTTGCAGATGAATGCAATTCCACGATCCATATATAACAAATTTGTATTTTTCCTTTTAAATAAACAGAAAAATGGTTCGCCTTTTTTTTTTTTTTTGTCTTCGGACCAAGATCTTTTTTCTGTTATCAAAATGTAGTATTTGTTCCAGCAGATACTGCAATCAAAGTTATTATTTTTGGTCCCGACTAGAGTACCCCTTTTGCCCTTCTTTAACCCCACGTAAAAACGAATAGAAAAAAGGGTTTTTAATATGAATATCAATTCACAAAAGAATTATAAGAGTATAGATGTATTTATGTGGAGGATGTCTGTATATATATATATATATATATATATATATATATATATATATATATATATATATATATAGTAAGTTATAAAATATACTTAACAATACTTAAGCTACACAGAATATTCCGCGTTTCATCCACGCGAGGATTTATCAGGCTTATGCATCCTAGCGTGGATGAAACGCGGAATGTTCCATATATATTTTAAAACTTACTACCTAGCTCTACCTACGTATTGAGCACTGTTGGAGTAAATACTTGAAGTTTACGCATAAATTTATACTTTTGTATATTAACTTATGTGATTAAATTAAGTAATCATATATGTGTGTGTGTGTGTGTGTGTGTGTGTGTGTGTGTGTGTGTGTGTGTGTGTGTGTGTGTGTGTGTGTGTGTGTGTGTGTGTCAATTTTCTTTCTTGGAAAATCGTAACGCTGGTATGGGTCAGCGAAACCAGCTGCCAACATTGCCCTGCTTTTTATTGAAACCAACCGAGAGCTCTTTTTATTATCCTCGCTGTTCCCTTAAGTGCAATTGTCTGGATCTCTTTTGTACTTGGTTCACCAGGAATATTAGTTAGGTAGGACTTCAGGTTCTACTTAATAAGCCCTGTGGCACCTATGATAACTGGTATGATTGATATCTCCTTAAGATTCCAGTTTCTTTTCATATCATACATGAGACATTGATATTTGGTCCGTTTCTCCCTCTCAGCTCTGTTCAGACCTCCATTATTAGAGACACTCACTTCAACCACGTTTGCAACTCTCTCTAACTTATTTCATACTAGCGGGGGTACCCGGCGTTGCCCGAGTGTTTGTTTCCGGGGCGGGGGGGGAGTTTTAAAAAATGTTATGGTAGGTAAGTAGGAAGGATCAAACCCGGAGTAATGAGTAAAAGTAGGAAAATAAAGTGTGAAAAAAAAACACATCTGCAACGTTAACAGTTCGGCCACCAAGAAAAGTCCATTCTAGTTGTTTAGGGAAAAAAAAAAAAAAAAACGATTACGGTAGGTCGGCGCGAACGTGAAAATATAATGTAAATTGTCCAGCACGCTAACCACTACGCCACAGAGCACTGCAGCTTAGTTTAGTGATTTTAAATAACTTGACATGAAAGAACTACGAAGCCAAACCGTTGTTCTCTTCTCAACTGTTCCTTGTGAACGATCCCCAAACGGTGTTAAGTGGTGGCAGGGGGAGGAGGAATTTATAAGAGAGAAAATATTTTACCACTTCCATTGATCTTAACCGATTTTGGCCGTGACTTCTCCGCAGAAAAAGTATAGAAATCTAAGATTATCGAGGAATTTGAGAAATAATAAGCCTATAACACACTTCAGATATTGTTCTGCCGTTGGTGCATATTATATTTACATGAAATATCTTGATTTTTAATCCTATTAATGTCAAAATCCTACGGGAAAGAATGAGTTCATTTTATTTATATAGAGAAGAAATAACTAAGTCAGTTTTCACAGCAGCATTTTCAAGGTAGGTGGCTGTAGGGACTACGTGGTCTTAATGTATGGTATATAAGTCATTTCCAACTGTTCTTTCAGGTTGATGCTCCCAGGACTTACTTCTACATTGGATGTTTAATGCGTGTGCCCGTATTATGTATGTGTGTGTACGTGTGCGCATTAGAATCAATATATCTATGTATTGAAATCGAAATATTTAGGGATCGATAAAGGAGTTGAATTTTCTAAAAGCAACAGAATGATGTCTTTCTGTCTATCTATCTCTCTCTCTCTCTCTCTCTCTCTCTATATATATATATATATATATATATATATATATATACATGTGTGTGTGTGTTTCATGGTTTAATTTTAAATTCTGAAAAATAACAACATATAGAGGCATATATTCGATTTAAGAATTTATTGCTTGACAAAGGAATATATAGAAGGTGTTATATTTAATTTCCTTAATCCATGGATTTTCAACAATGGCTCATATCATCAGAGGAAATTAAATGCAGTTAGCAAAATGTTCAGCTGCGAATGGACGCTATTTTGCTTTTCAGCACAATTATTGAAAATAGTTTTTCAGTGGTTGTGGATAATTATATGGAGAAAATTATACGAAAAGAGAAGTTGATACAACCTGGGTAGTCCATGATCGGAAGAAGTGCAATGTCATTCGGGGTTACAAATCCGGGTGGGCAGAAAAAAGGCCCATGGAAGAAAGTAATATTCCCATATAGCGAAAGCGTACTGCTCCTTCTTGATATTTCGAAAAGTATACCGGGCTGTCTTATTTGTTGTTGCGTTCATTGTGTGTTATTTGCTTTGGTCCAAATGCTTTCTCGGTGTTGACAAAGTATATCCCCGAAATTGAGTGTATAAGCCATGTTGTTTTTTCAGAATTTGAAATTTAACCACGAAATTTACATATTGCTCTATTTTTAAATATTGAGCTTTTCCTTTTTGGCTAGGATCTCCTTGAAATTATTACTTTAAGTAATATCTATCAGGATTTACATCTGAATTCCATCAGTATCTTATCTTTTTTTTTACACAGTGGTCACCACTTATCAAGGTCCGGAAGCCACTCAGGGATAAGGGTTATTGCAAGTACATTACGTTAGTGTGGAGATTTGATGAAGTGTTTACTTAAGGGGGCGGTTCATTAGGAATTTGTTAACGTTGGACTTGAAGACATCCAAGTTGTAGTCAGGTGGGAAACAGGCAGACGGAACAGAGTTCCACAGGCGTGCAGTTCTAAGAAAGAAGCTTTGTTCATGGAATCCTCGTTTTGATTTAGACCCAGATAAAGAGTGGGAGAAATTTTTCACAGTGGATTCGGCTAGAGGGGTGTTTTTCGTTAAAGCTTGGCGAGGGGGGACCAGAGATTGGAGTTCAGACGAGCACCTGCCATGGAAATAACGATAAAACAAGGATAGGCTCGCAACGTCTCTTCTGTGGGAGAGAGGTTGCAGGGTAGAGAAAAGGGCATCCCCCACTAAGCCACGAAGTCTATTTTGTACTCTGTCAAGGCAGGATATGGTACAGTATTCCATCCTTGGACGTACTTGGCTTTTATATAGATTGAGAATTGCATCAGTAGTGAGATATCTTCTGGAGCGGTATAAGGATCCCACCATCTTTCCAGCGATCTTGGCAACAGACTTCATGTACGTGTTCCATTTCAGATCGGGAGTAAAGGTCAAACCCAGAAGCTTGTCAAAACATGGGGCCTCTCCCAGACTAGAGCCATCCATCCCAAGATGCCAGATCGGGATCAGAGCGTTGATGATGTAAGGATAGGAGTTTGGTTTTAGATGCATTAAAGGTAACCAGCCACGTCTTCCCCCACTGAACCACGCGCTCGAGATCAGAGGAGAGAGAATCAGAGAGAACTTTGTCATTTACAGTCTTTGATGTATTGCCGTAGATGGTCGTGTCATCAGCATAGATGTCAACGAATGATTTAAGTATGCGTTTAGGGAGATCATTGATGTATATCAGGAAGAGAGTTGGGCCCAGGATTGACCCCTGAGGGACTCCAACATTAATACTGCAGGCCTCTGATTTTTGTCCATCGACCACTACTCTTATGAGCCTATCGGAGAGAAATGATTTAATGATTGAGAAAACATTTCCAGTTATACCGTAGCTGTAAGTCTTGTTAAGTAGACCCTTATGCCATACCTTGTATAAGGCTTTTGATATGTCAAGAGCAATTGCCCTAGAAAGGAAGCCTTTGTCAAGAGATTCACTAATCCTGTGAGATATAACCGTCAGCACATCTGCGGTAGATCTTGCAGAGCGGAAACCATATTGTGTGTCCCTAAAAGGGTTGTTTCTGTTGAGGTGGTTGACTATTTCTCTATTTAATATGGATTTCAGCAACTTACTCATAACACATAGGAGACTTATTGGTCTGTACTGAGAGGGAGATGACTTATCACCTGAATTCTTAAATACAGGGCAAACTGATGAGGTCTTCCAGGGAGTCGGAAAGCACCTCTCCTTAAGGCAGCGCTTAAACAGTTTCGTAAGTATGGGAGCAAGTATCTCGCTTATATATATATATATATATATATATATATATATATATATATATATATATATATATATATATACTAGGATTTCAGCCCGGCGTTGACCGGGTGTTTGGAGGTGTATGTTGAGCAAAAAAAAGGGTAATTTTTTTAAAATTTGACCCCTATTATGACTCCTTAGCATTTATTTTTTGGGGCCCAAATCAAGTTATTAAGTAAGATTCATGTTCAAGGAACCTATATCTAAAACTTCAAGTGTTTAGACACAAAATTGTCGGGGGGGTTTGGTAGAGTTCTTAAAGGTTAAATGGTTGAACTTTCACCCCTTAACAGCCAAATTTCTGGCCAAAAACGGATTACAAAGATTTTCTCAAATCTCAATACCCTGTATATTAAATTTCGAGTCTGTAGACTGAAAATTGCGTAGGGAAATGTACACAGACAGACACATGCACACACAGACACTTTCATTCTTATATATATATATATATATATATATATATATATATATATATATATATATATATATATAGTTTCTATTTGTTGTTACATAAATTGTAATGTGTTGCTACACAGTCATGAGATGTTTCGGGAAACTACTAGTTACTAGAGACCTCTGCAGGCGATACAGCTTATATGAAAGCTGAGTTTGTAACCTTGTAAATTACAAACTATTATAGTATTACCAATTTTCCTAAATTAATGAGGAAAATAAAAGGGGAATGAAATAATCTGTTTAGTATTATAATTCAAAAAATAAAAGGAATAGAAATCCGTATCCTCCGACAAGGTTCGAACTCACAATCTTAACGTTTGAAGTTACGAATTAAGTCTATGTTTCTAACAGTCGAATATCTGTTATGAGCAAAACAAGCGGCGTCCCTTATTCCACACTCCTAAGTCCCCTTCTTTCTTTCTTTCTTTCTCTCTCTTTCTCTCTCTCTCTCACACACACACACACACACAAACACACATTTCTTTATCTCTTTCTTTCTTTCTGTCTTTCTATCTATCTATCTATCTATCTGTCTGTCTGTCTTTGACAACAAGAAAGAAATATGGGGAATAAATATTTGTAAAAATCAGAACCAGCGCCATTCTTCCTGTCTTCCTTTTCTCTTTTCTCTATTTTTTCTCATCGTCATTTAACGAATGCTCAAATATCATTTTACTTTATGCCATGAAAAGAATAGAGGAACGCCCCTTTTACTTTATTTAAGACTAAAATATATGGAAAAGGATTAAATATAAAATTCGATGAAATCGATTTGAAAATTTTTTTTACGTTAACAACACGGACGGATATTTGCCAAAATGAACTGGCTGAAGTGTTTAAAGTATGTGTCTTTTTTAATAAAGCTATTAACATTAAGGAACTAATGGAAAATATGATTTGTTTTATGTAGAAAATATAGAGATCGACAGATAGATAGATAGATAGATAGATAGATAGATAGATAGATAGATAGATGACTGAGATAGATAGATGACTGAGATAGATAGATAGATAGATAGATAGATAGATAAATAGATAGATAGATGACTGAGATAGATAGATAGATAGATAGATAGATAGATAGATAGATAAATTGGAAGATAGGTATATCGTTGAATAGATTGATAGGTAGATATAGATAGATATATAGACAGACTAGATAGATAGATAGATAGATAGATAGATAGATAGATAGATAGATAGATAGATGATACGAGAGATTTCTGGCTACACGTATTTTCAAATGTGTCGTTTCATATTCGCATTTTCTCTTATGAAAAATCCTTAATTACATTAAACAAAGATTGCAAATGAAGATAACATGAAAATTCTTATGATAAACTTGAGATAATCTTGTTTATAACTGAAGTGTAACACACCAAAATAGTATTTATAACTGAAGTGTGACACACCAAAAATAGTATTTATAACTGAAGTGTGACTCACCAAAAATAGTATTTATAACTGAAGTGTGACACATCAAAAACAGTATTTATAACTGAAGTGTGACACATCAAAAATAGTATTTATAACTGGAGTGTGACACATCAAAAATAGTATTTATAACTGAAGTGTGACACATCAAAAATAGTATTTATAACTGAAGTGTGACACACCAAAAATAGTATTTATAACTGAAGTGTGACACACCAAAAATAGTATTTATAAAACTTTGAAAGGCTAAAATGTTATTTATAGCCAAAGCTTGTTATTTATGATAAAGTGTGACTGACAAAATAAGATTGAATTTATAACTGTAATGTTAACATTTATTTGTGAGTTAAGTGTAACGGACAAAAATGTTATTTATGATTTGAATGTGACAGAGAAATACTGTTATTCATAGCAAAAGTGTGACAGACAAAATAATGACTTAAATGTGACAAGCGAAATAAAATGTTAAATTTACCTTAAGTGTGACAGACAAAATAATGGCTTAAATGTGAAATACTGAATAAAATGTTATTTATGACTTTAGTGTGACAGACGAAAGGATATTTTATTTTATACTGAAGCGTGACAGACAAAATAACGACCTGAGTTTGACAGGCGAAAAAGAATATTATTTATAACTAGAGTATGAAAGACAAAAAATGCTATTATGAATTAAGTGTTACGGACAAAATAAGATGCTATTTATGATTTGAGTGTGACAGACGATGTAATTTTATAACTTAAGTGTGATAGACAGAATAATTATTTTAGTGTGACACAAAATAGAATGTTATTTATGTTACTGGCAAAATATTAACTTAGGTGTGACAGACAAAATAATGATTTTAGTGTTATACAAAATAGAATGTTATATATGACTTACTAACAAGAAATGACTTAAGTGATACGGACAATGGTTTTAGTGCGACAGACAAATTGAAATGTTATTTATGATTTAAGTGTGACAGAGGAAAGAAAATGTAATTTTTAACTTAAGTGCAACTGAAAACCAAAATAAAATGTTATTCATAATTTAACTGATTAACGAATGAGAATTTTATTTATAACTTAACTGTGGCAAACAAAATAATGACATGAGTTTGACAGACAAAATAGAATGTTATGCATAATTTAACTGATTAACGAATGAGAATTTTATTTATAACTTAACTGTGACAAACAAAATAATGACATGAGTTTGACAGACAAAATAGAATGTTATGCATAATTGTGATGTCATAGACAAAAGAAAACGATTTAAGTGTGACAGACAAAATAAAATGTTATTTTTGATTGGAGTGTGACAGATGAAAGAATATGTTATTTATATCTTAAGTGTGACAGACAAAATAACGATTTTAGTGTGACTCAAAATAGAATCTTATTAATGACTTTAGTGTGTCTGACAAAATAATGACCTAAGTAATGTGACAGACAAAATAATGGCTTAAGTGAAACAGAGAAAAGAAAATGTTATTTATAACTTATGTGTTATAGACAAAATATAATGACCTGAGTTTGACGGACAAAATAGAATGTTATTTATGCAATTTATGACTTAAGTGTGTCAATCATCATCATCATCATCATCATCATCATCATCATCATTAGCAGTTAACTTCCATTTTACATGCTGGCGTGTGCTTTTTAAACACTAACCCTATATCTTAGCCTAAACAAGGCAGATTGTCACTTGGACGTATTTTGGACCATAACTAAAGGGTAGGAGCCTATGTAGGAAACTGTGAAGCGTTTTGTTCACATTACATTTAAATTGTCTTCGTGTTGTCACGTGAGAAAAACATGAAGCAAGAATGAGTGTATTTCCTTAAGACGAAAGTTCGGAGAAAAAAATTATTAGAGTAGAAAGCTTCTTAACATTTGAGGACCTCAACAGTGAAGGGGTGGGATTTTGCTGTTGGTCGAGTTGTTCGGAGTTTTTTATGTTGCGTTGATACAACACCAGCAAGCTCGTCGGCGCACATTCAATCGAAGAACGTTTACCATAAACACCTGCTTTAAAAAGTGTGAATTAAGTACAAAGAATAATTATTTCATGTAAATGAGGTCATCGACACATTTTGACCAGATATTCTAACTGTGGTGGAGGTGATGCTAAAATTGGACCAAATGTTCGGTTGAAATTTGAACGTGGCAGATTAGAGAGATTGTTACCAGCTTCTAACAATATTCTTGATGGAGATGAGAGAACGGCTTGAAACTGCAACATAATCGTGGTGAGTAGCAGCATTGCGTTTGGTTCTGGAAACCATTTTGTGTTCTTGTCGGCCTGACGTAAATTTTATTTAAGTTGCGCTTTAATACACACGCCACCTCTCTCTTCCTCTCCCTCTCTCTCTCTCTCTCTCTCTCTCTCTCTCTCTCTCTCTCTCTCTTTCACACGCTCGGTCACTTGCTCTCTCACGCAATTGTCTTATTTCACACGTCAAAATAATGACACACTCACATAAATACACACACACACACACACACACACACATATATATATATAGAGAGAGAGAGAGAAAATAAAAAGGAACAAACCGTATTATGTGTTCATCAACGTTTCGTCTTTATTTCGAGAAATAAAGACGAAACGTTGATGAACATATAATACGGCCCATTACTGGGGAACTCGAATTACATGTAAAAACAATTTGTGGCGTTCGTAGAAGAAATATGTCAGACATAAATCAAACTTCTATCTAATCTAGATAAAAATCCATTAGAAAATATATTTAGCGGCGTTCATATAAGAATAACGTGTGAAAATTTCATTGAACTTTTATTTAACTGCTATTTATGCAAGATAATTGCCCATTAAAAGCAGTAAGGGAGATAACTCGTATGTAATCAAGATAAGGTTTTTATCTAAATTGTATCTTTTGAGATAAAAATATAGAAAACGGGAGTGTTGAAAGCGAGGATGAAGATAAAGAAATAATCGAATCCAATATTTGAAGCATTAATCTTTACAATTATACATATAAGCTTTTTTTTTTTTTTTTCATAAATCCTTTATATCCAGTAATATTAATAAATCAGGGATGGTCGAACTCCTTTGATATTTCGGCATGAAAACCTCATATTTCTTAAAATAGGAAACAAAAGTTTTTTAAAGTATAGATACGTCACTGATGCTATAATTTTTGGTTGGTTGGTTGGTTGGTTGGTTATTTTTGTTTTACGGCATATCAACCCTTTTCAGGTTATTTAATGCCGAATCCAGTGATGTTGAAGAAAAGTTTTTTAATAGAATATATTTCTTCTTTTTTTTTCAAGTCGGTTTCTATTTAACCCATAGTTGGGACCCTAACAGTTACTACCATTCTGTGTCAGAGTGGACCTTGGAGCAATGGCAATTAAAGGGTGGCTGCACACTCCCCAAAGCCCGCAAGCTGGGGCCTCACCATTGGATATAATTTAAGGTTATATCCAGGACCTATCATTTTTTAAGTTTCAATATATATATATATATATATATATATATATATATATATATATATATATAAAAGTGAACGTGTCTGTTTGTCTGTCTGTGTGTCTATGTGTCTGTCTGCCTGTGTACATTTCCCTACGCAATAACTCTGTCAATTTTTAGTCTATAGACTCGAAATTTGAAATACCGGGTACTGAGATTTGGGAAAATCGATGTGACGGGTGTCAGCCAGAAATGTGGCTGTTAAGGGGTCAAATTTCAACGATTTGACCTTTAAGAACTCTACCAAACTCCTCCGACAATTTTGGGTCTAGACACTTGAAATTTTAGATATAGGTTCCTTGAACCTGGATCTAACTTAATAAAGTGATTTGAGCCCGAAACTATAAATTTTAATGGGTCATAATAGGGGTCAAAGTTTTAAAAAATTAACCATTTTTTTTTTTTTTTTTTTTTTTTGCTTTTTTTGCACAGCATACACCTCCAAACACCCGAGCAACGCCGGGCACCCCTGCTAGTATATATATAATAGTAAGATCAACTGTAAAGTAGAAATTTACAAATAGTTTTTATTATTCGGCAAAATACTTAAAAACTGGTGTGCTAGGAAATACTTAATTGGAGGAGTTTAAAGAATGCTAATTCTTCTCATTAGAGGAAAAAATGTTTCCAAAATGATCAGGTGATCATGCTAAAAATGATCAGATAATCATGCTAAAAATTAGCATTTTTGACTCATGATACGTAAACCTACATCTAAAATTTCAAGTGTTCAAACCCAACATTGGCGAAGGAGTTTGGTAGAGTTTTTAAAGGTCAAATCGTTGAGTTTTGACCTCTTGACAGACAAATATCTAGCCGAAAACTGATTTCAAAGTTTTTCCCAAATCTCAATACTCCTGATGTCAAATCTCGAGTCTGTAGACTGAAAATTGACAGCGTAATTTCGTAGGGAACTGTACTGACATGCAGAAGTTCAAGTGTAACGCGAACAGACATCTTGCTACCCAACTCCCTACATAGTACCCCTGTAGCTTATGTTCCTGATAAGAGTCCCCTACATCAAAGTGGAAACCTGCCTTCTTTTGGGTGAAAATCTAATTTAAAAAAAATAAAAGTTAAATCGTTGAACATTGACCCTATTTGATAGCCAAATTTCTGACCGAAAACCGATTAAAACCATTTTCTTGAATTTCAATGGCCCTTATGTCAAATCTCGAGTCTGTTCACTGAAAATTGACAATGTAGTTTGGTAGGGAAATGTACACTCAGACGGACACACAGACAGAGACAATTTCACTTTTTATGAAGTTTAAAAAGAAAATATTTCAATAAAAGTGTGACGTACACCCGGGCTTGAACAGGGGGGGGTCATTTGATCGTAGTCGAATGCTCAACCACTGAGCTATATCTCCAGATGACAATAAATATGTGGGGGGGGGGTTCAGAAGAAATGATTTGCTGGGATTTTATTATTTTCCTTGGCCGGTGTAACGTAAAAGACTCCCCTGTAAAAACTTTTTTTTTTTATTTAGAAGAGAGAAAACAACTATTTTTAAAATCAGATTTTCGATTTTAGATTCTTATCAGATGAATTATTGTATAAAACATATCTAGGAACACTGCCAGATATATAAATTATTTTTGAGTGAAATTTGCAAAAGATAGCAACAGCTGTTTCAGAAGCTGTGAGGAAAGAATTCACACACACACAAAGTGACTTTTATTAAAGAGTTATATATATATATATATATATATATATATATATATATATATATATATATATAAATTGGATCAATGAAAAGAACAACACTTAGATGTTGTTTATATATATATATATATATATATATATATATATATATATATATATATATATATATAAATATGGATTTTAATCGCAACTATATTATAGATTTTAAATTAATGTATTTTATTAAAAAAAAATTATATTTTATAAATGTAATTTATAATCTATTTCGAATTTAAAACTATAGAAAAATATAATAATGTTAATAAACTAGGGAAATGACTTAGGATAGATAAATACTCACTTCCCCAAACCTTGAAAGATTTGGATTTTTAAAAAATAATTTTTAAACGTATTTCGAAATTTTTAAACGTGATTCGATATAATTAAAAATATTTTTTTTAAACTTTAAACATATTTTTGGAAATTTTTAAACGTAATTCGATATAATTAAACGAATTTTTAAGTTTTTAACCGATACCAATATAGATTTTAAATTTTTTTATACATAAGAAAAGAGATTTTAAAATTAAATTGGGTTCAAATTAAAATCGATTTATATAAGGAAAATTTTTTTCGAAATTAGATCTTAAATTTAAATAATTCAAAGTTTAAAATTAGGAATTGCATAATCCGATAACAAAAAAAGGGGGGATTTAACAAAACGAGATTTAAACGTGAATTCGCGAGGTATATATACTTCACACTTCCGGTTATAAGATAGACGAATATTGGCTGAAAAGAGCTTGATAAGGATACCTTAAACGGGCCTTATTATCGGGCTTGAAACCGACGGCACCAATGATCTGTCTCAACTAATAACTTTCTGTACACAATATATATATATATATATATATATATATATATATATATATATATATATATATATATATATATATATATATATATATATATAGTATGGCTATGTAAAATGTAAAGACTAAATTTAAACTTGATAAGATTGTGAAATTAAAAAATAAAAATTCAATGATGAAGTCAAATTTATTACCATTATTTATTATTTATAGCCGCCATTTGTCGAAACATGTGTCAGTGGATAATTATATTGTAAAAATAATATATATATATATATATATATATATGTATAGATATATATATATATATATATCTATATATATATATATATATATATATATATATATATATATATATATAATAGGACAACACTACATATTCGTAGATATAGAATGGATCATTTATTGAATAATGGAATACAAGCAAAATATGGGGGATAGAAGGGACTCTTTATGCCAGGGTATTTCGAAGCCTATAGTATGATATACAAAATTGTATATGGTCTTTAACATTGTGTTGAGTTTAAGGGGTATATGTTTTAGGGTTATGGTCTTTAACATAGTGTTGAGTTTAAGGGGTACATGTTTAAGGGTTAAATTTAACCCTAAAACATATACCCCTAAACTCAACACTTTGTCCATATACAATTTTATATATCATACTATATATAACGAGCTTCTCCTTTATTTATTTAGAATTCCCCCATTCCCCCAACATTTTATGATTCCTCTTAATCTTTTTCGCCCCTAATGCACCCTACGATAGATGCCGCATCTCCTCCATGCTACCTAGCACCTTCTCTACTCTTCTGATGAGAAGCATTAGGCTTCGAAATGCCCTGGCATAAAGAGTCCCTTCTATCCCCCAAATAATTATTAGATCAGGGTTAAGGTTTCGAATGAAGCAGATTTCATTTTTTTTTTCCATCATATTTTCTCTTTTGGCAATGGTTTCAACCATTTGTTTGATTAAAAATTCGATAATATACGTAAACGCTTACTTTCTTAAGTGGTCTTATGATTTCGACCAGGACTGTATATGTATTGTGTATTTAGGCAACATGTTTTTTTATTTAGACAAACAGAGTTGAACAGCAGCAACTGTTTTTGCTTAATCGTCATTTTTGTAATTTCTCCGTTTTTCGTATGGTCGTTTTAATATCTCGGTCTGCGTAAGAAAGTTCCATAGTCGTTTTAGTCCATCGTTTTTTGCAAGTGCTTTCAACTGATTTTCTTCAGTCGCGACAGTTTTCCATTACTGTTTCGTTTAAAACCTTGATGATTTTATATGGTTCAATACCCTGGCATAAAAAATCCCTTCTATCCCCCAGATTTTGCTTGTATTCCATTATTCAATAAATTATCAGTTCTATATGTACCAATATATAGTTTTGTGACTTCATTTCATACTCTTGTTGTCCTATTATATATATATATATATATATATATATATATATATATATATATTATTTTAAAATATAATTATCCACTGACACATGTTTCGTCGTCTACGACTCATAAGAGTGACTTAATCTAGCGAGATTTGAAATCGGGACCTCATGGTAAAAACCTAACCTCTTACCACTCGGGTATCTCACACGCCTGAATTTTAATTATAAGAATAACAGACAAGTGGGAACTGTTATGTCCTCTATGAAAGTCCAACTAACGAGAGGAGAACATACACATACGCACACACATATGTATGTTCTGTATCAAATATGCATTGCACTCTCTATTAATATATTAATATAGTTTGATTTTAAATACGCCAAACTTTAACTTTATATCACTTGAATATCATTGAATAAGAAACATCTGTGTCTATTCGAGCTAAGAAAGTTACATATTTCAAACTTTATTTTTTAAGCTTTAGCAAGTTTTGCCATCTTCTAGTTGAATTAACTGCAAAAAATAAAACAATGACTTTTGGAGATTTTTTATTGACTGATTTGCGAATGTTTGTCAAAATTTTGAAATCAATGATAGTGTGTCAATGTTAATAATTTAACTTTATTTAAGCAAATGTGCTTCAAAGAACGAATGCTGTCTATGTATATATCAGTGGTAGTACAAATATATATATATATATATATATATATATATATATATATTATTTTAATATTATATATATATATATATATATATATATATAGATATAGATATATAGATAAAAGAAACGCATTCCCCTTTAAAATAGTACGTATGCCCCATAAGGATAGCACCTGCCCTGTTTTTGTGTCTTATGGAACCATTATGTCAGAGTTTTTGAGAATAGCTCGCGTTACTCTAAAATTAACAGATTTTATACCACCAGTTTCTAGCTTGGTAATAAGGATGATAAAACAAGGTGGCGATAAAAATAAAATATTTAAACAGTTAAATAAAGCATTTGTTCGTTATCCTGATGCTTTTGAATCGTTTAAGATAAACCAGACTATATTAATAAAGGAAATCCAAAACTATATTAGCAATGTATAAAATGTATTTATAATTACATATAATAAATTTAAATATAATAAAAAAAAATGTATATATGTAAAAATAAAATATTTTTAACCTTTATATATCTAATTTTAAATAAATAAGAATGTAAATATACAAACTACTAATTATAGTGGGGGTGATAAGTAGTTAAATGGATTAATCCTAATCTTATAAATACAAGACTGATAAATTAAAAAAATGTATCCATTTTAAATGTGGAAATTGATGAATCGCACAGGTAAGAAATTCATTTTTATAGTATGAAAATGTTAGTAACTGCAATTAAGAATAGGAAATTGGATCAAATTTTTGTAACATGTCTTCTTCCTAAGATTAAGGGTGGTGGTGTTTGATCAACACTGCTGGGGAGCCATACTGTTTTGTTTTTAAATCCCCGAAACAGTGTTTCATGGTAAACAACTGATGATCCCTTGAAAAATAAAAAATAAAAATAAATTTTAAAAAAATGGTATTATAGTAAATTCGAGGGAGTTGATGCAGTGATTGCAGGTGATTAAATGACTTACTGACTAGATGGGGTTTTTTTTAACGAATGATAAAAAGTAATTTTTTGTATAGTTTCAAATGTTAAAAACTTCAAAGACTATATATATATATATATATGAATGTATAGGTTGTCCCAAAAGAAGCTAATGGTTAAAAAATTATAACTCTCTTAATTTTTCATATTTTTTTTTTTATTTTTTAAATCATCTTAGAGTAACCCTTCCAAGGTCATCATTAGTCGACCGAGGAGCGAATTTTTATCGTAGAGTCGTATTTTCGGTTGAATGAGTCAATATCAGAAACTCAAAGAGAATTTCGACGAAACTTTAACACAAGCAATTCCCCTACGCCCAATGCAATAAAATCTATGGTGGCTCGATTTCATGAGGAAGAGTCTGTATATGACCTCCCTAAATCTGGTAGACCCCGTACAGCAAGAAGTGATGAGAATCGTCAGAGATTAGCAGAGAGTGTGGCCGGGGATCTATCCACATCAGTAAGAAGGAGATCAAGTCAAATTGGGGTCTCTTGATCATCTCTTCACAGAATGCTTCATGAAGAGGGCAAATTTTCATATAAAATTCAATTGGTGCAAGAGTTTCAGCCAAACGATCCGAAAAAAGGCTGGAATACGCCATGCAATTCCAAGATTTGTCCAATGAGGTTCCTAACTTTCCCAAAAACCTCATTATGTCCGATTAGGCCAACTTTCATCTGAATGGGTTCATAAATAAGCAAAATTACAGGATTTGGGGATCAGAAAATACCTACGCAACAGCACAACGGCAATTACACCCTCAAAAATGTACAGTATGGTGTGGAGTAATGGCGGATGAAGTAATAGGAATTGGTGGACATTTGGGTAACATCATTCTTCATAACTAAAATTAGACCTTGTGAAAAACATACCCTAGATTAAGTTGTGTAAATAAAATTAGAATAAGTAGACTATGATATCTTACTGTATCTCAAAAAATCACGGAGAGACTCATCTACCTACATATGAAAATTAATAAGAATAACTTAAATATTGAGAAAGTTAATCAAATTTAAAATCCGCCAGCTTCTTTTGGGACACCATACATATATATATATATATATATATATATATATATATATATATATATATATATATATATATATACATATACATATATATATATATATATATATATATATATATATATATATATATATATATATATATTGTAAAACTGGTAATTAGTAAAAACCTGAAGAGAGTGCTTAATACTATTGCAGAGCAAATATGTGTCTTATTTTTTATTACCGTTTTATCTGTTTGGTTATATATGTTTCGGATGCTGGACCGCAGGAAGAATTATATATATATATATATATATATATATATATATATATATATATATATATATATATATATATGGTTAGAGCACTGTAAAAGTGGTGGACAAATGTTTGTTTAAATAGACATTTGGTGAGATAATTTACGGGCACCGCTCTCGTGGGTCGATTGATAGAACTGCTGACTGTCAACGAAATAGTTCTAAGGTCAATCCTGTGATACAACGAAACAGGACTGTATGTCGATGACTACAAATATAAATATAGATGACTTAAATATAAATATATATATATACTAGAAGGGAGACTGGACGTTGCCCAGGATTGAATGATCATAAGTGAATGTTTTGCGCCCCCATATTTTTATTGTCACCGAAATCAATAAAGTCGCCCAATTTTCAATTAAATCGTTTGATTCCTTGCTCTAGTTAGGGGCCCATCGCTATGCACCAGGAAGAAGCTCCGCAGAGATTTACTTCACAATATATTGTTGTCTACATTGCACTGTAGAGAATTCACGTTTGATTTTAGAAAATTATTTTTATATGTAACGGCTTCAAATTCAAGTCTAAAATGAACAAAAAATCAAGTATCATAGTTCCGTTGTGCTCTAAACAGAAACATTCGTTTCGAACGCGCTCTGCTCGTATCAAAGACCTTCTGTTGATTTCATATGCATAGTCTTACTGCTTGTGCGGTGATAATGGCTTGAATTAAAGTTTAAAATGCAAAAGTCAAGTATCATGTTTCACTTGTGCTTTAAACAGAAATATTCGTTTCAAACGCGCCCCTGTTATATAAAAAAAACTACTGTTGAGTTTATATGTGTGACCTGTTGACTTGTGTGGTAATAAAAATCCTCAAATGGACTAGTGATGTTAGGTTGTGTAAGGTGTTACCTTTGATCAAAATCGCTTGTTCTTTCTTTCATTGAATTATTTCGATTATCGATTGCCGATACTTATCGATTATCGATTATCGATTGCCGATACTTATCGATTATCGATTATCGATTATCGATACTTATCGATTACATTAAAATACAAAACCCATCTAAGAACACTGTTAGGTACATAAAGTACATTTCTGTTAAAATTCAGAAAAGGCGGGTCAGCTGTTGCAGAGGCTTTGTGTGTATGTGTGTGTATGTTAGCAAGGCTCGAAGGCCACTCGAGGATAAGGGTTAACGAATGTGCAGTAGTCATTGGGACAAGAGCGTAGTAATCGTTAGAAGTGAAATTTTAGTATTGGACTTGAAGACGACGGTATTGTAGTCAGCTGGAAAGCAGACCAGTAGAACAGAGTTACACAGGGAGGTAGTTTTATGAAAAGAAACTTTGTTCATGGAATCCACGTTTAGGTGTAGACACCAATAGAGAAGGGGGAATTATTGATAGTGGTTTGAGCCAGACGAGTATTTTTTTGTGAAAGAATGGCAAAGGGGGATAGTAGATTGGAGCTCAGTCGAGCACTTGCCATGAAAATAACGATAGACTAGAGACAGGCTAGCAACGTTTCTTCTGTAGGAAAGAGATTGCAGGGAAGAGAAAACCCGACAAGCAACTAAATCCCGCCCCTTCACAGTAGAGATCCCTAGATGTAAACAAGCCTACTACTACAATAGTTTCTTCCTCATAACTGCTAGACTTTAGAACTCCCTTCCGGGATTCTGCTTTCTCAACTGTACTGACATGCAGAAGTTCAAGTGTAATGTGAACAGACATCTTGCTGCTCAACTCCCTCAATAGTGTCCCTGCAACTTATGTCCCTGATAATAGCCCCCTACTTCAAAGTGGCACCCTACCTTGTTTGGGGTGAAAATTGAATTTTTTAAAAATCTACTAGGTTTCGAAGCCGGTTTTGATCTCGGTTAAGCAGGATACATCTCTGAGCAGCTCCTGCCGAGATGTAACAACAATACTCCTTCCTAAGGACTTGACTCTTATACAAGTAGACAATTACATCAGCAGTGATATATCTATTAGAGCGGTAGAATGATCCAACTATTTTTCCAGCCATCTTGGCAACAGATTTGATGTATGTGTTCCATTTCAGATCAGGGGTGAAGATCAAATCAAGAAGATTGTCTAAACATGGAGCCTCCCAAAGACGATAGCTGTTCTGTTGATATTTTTCTCCAGTTGAAAGCATTGGCACTTCCATTCTCTCTGTTGAAACTCCTTAGAATTTCGTATCCTTGATGTTTAGATCCAAGCACCCATACGGAATCTCTTTCTCGAAAGACACGCAAAACTCATTTAAAAACGAAGCCGAGTCTTATAGAAACACGCGGGCGCGTGTGTGAATAAATTCCTAACCTGCAGACAGAGCCGCTTATGCAGGCGCTTAGTTGCATCCGAATAAATAACATCGAGTCCCAAATAACGATCCTCGGGTTGCGGGGCTTGGGGGTTGCTAAAGCGTATATCCGCCCTGTCATCGTCTTTTAGCCCCTTCCAATACTTTAAAATGGCATACATACGCTTTTATAACGCACCGAAGCTGCTGTTCAGCATCCAACCCCCTTCCGCATCCCAACACCAACATTAATATCGACGTACTACCGGATCAATATCGACCATGTCATCTCTTTAGCGAGCGTGTACCTTTCCATCGGATATACCTTATCAAGATGTAGCCTATCAATTCGTATTATGAATATGCCCTTCACGCAAACACAGATATAAACTAGTATGGAAAATAGATAGATATGGCAAGTAAGCTACACAGGGACGTGCAAGTTATATTCTCGCGGCAAAAACATCAGGCTAAATTTGCGTGGTGTTTCTATTTGCGCTTACTTTTATAAAATCGCCAACCTAATAGGTCCCACACTGTCGGCTAAGCTTCACCTTCTGTCCCATCAACGAAATGTTGCATCCTTCTGCCTGTGTTACAAGCATTTTAATTGTGAGTGCTCCGACGAACTACAAGCCCTTGCATCCCCCGACGTAAAGACCCCCGTTAAACCCGACATGCAACAAAGTCCCACCCCTGCACAGTAGAGATGTAAGAAAGCCTTCTTTTCTAATAGTTTCTTTGGAATTCTCTTCCGTGTTCCTGTTTCTCTGACTGTACTGACATGCAGAAGTTCAAGTGTAATGTATACAGACATCTTGCTGCTCAACTCCCTACATAGCATCACTGCAATTTATATCCCAGATAGTAGCCTCCTACATCCCTGTGCCTTGTTTGGAGTGAAAACGCAAAAAAATAAAAATAAAAAAAAAATAAATAAAATATAATAATAATAATAATAATAATAATAATAATAATAATAATAATAATAATAATAATAATAATGGTGTATACTTTAATAAACTGACCAATCAGATTCCTTGGTATTACGCCCTGATGGCTTTATGTTTTTATTGACCAATGATTGAGCCTCTATCAATAAAGGGCGTGGCTACCATTTCTATTGCAATATTTTCTTTGCTTTCATCGGTGTAGGAAGTAGTATTGGAACGATGAATCGGAATTGGGAATCGAAAAAATCGAAACTTCTAGGCATATCGAAATCGACAATGATATTGTGAAAAATTTTTGCCTGTTTTCCGATGCCAAAAACGATTCTTTTAATTGTTCCATTTTTACCTTCGTTTAAAACTTTATTTTCCATTGCTGCTATTACAAATAATAAGATAACACATATTTATACATTCTGTGCGTACTGGGGAGAATTTGAATGCCTACTAGACACTGTCCTCGAGTGTCTAAGGTCTCTCTGTACAGGGGTTTGTCAGAACAATCTGGCATGAGGATACTTTTTCCATAGAAGTAAACCCGGACCAAATATTCAAAATCACATAGTATTCGCAGCCTACATAACATCTCCTCACCACGGCTATCCCACACCTTTTCCGAGGAACGGTGCACCTTCTCCAAGTGATAATACCTCAGGTAATAGCACGAAGCTGGATACTCCACCAGACTAGATAAATCCTTGTCCTGGAATCCAGTAAGACTATGAAACCAACATAAAAGATATACTACGACGTATCAAAATGGTTAATTGGGGAGAGGAAAATTATGTTCTCAATTTCTTTACTAACTCAGTGCTTGAGAGATAAAGAACTTTAATGGAACATTCGAATATCTATGTATCTCATATAGACTTCAAGTGTTAGCCCCAGGTTGTGGGGCCCTTGATTTCTGAGAACTTCGACTGAAGTAAAATAAAACAAAAAAAAAGAGAAACTAAAATCTATAGATAACAATTACACACGAGTGTAGTTTTACGTTACAGCAAATCTATGTAAATATTACACAGGTGTTTACGATAATCCGCTTCCCACCCCAGCCACAAGAAAACAGACCGAACTCTATAGATATATATTTAATTATTTAAAAAGGAATCGGAATCTAAATTGGTAACTGTATCGGAATCAGAAATTCAAAACAGAATCGGTAATTGTATCGGAATCAGAAATTCAAAACAGAATCGGTAATTGTATCGGAATCGAAAAAATCGCAAAAAAAAAATATTGGAAATCCACCCAATCACTATGCGAAAGTGATTATTACTGCTGGTCTAGAAATTCGAACCCAGTTAAATAAACCTAACTTTGCAGGATAGTGGTTTCCTCTAGGCTACCAGCAATGAACATATAAACATTTTGGTTGGTTCGTTTGTATTTAACGACATACGATGTGCGTTTAATAAGTTTCCAGACTTTTATATGTCCTCACTTTTATTAAACCTATGCACATGAAATTCTAATCTCCTTCGTAGTAATCTCCTCCGGCTGCAGCGCACTTGTTGTACCGTTACAACAACTTCTGGGAGGCCTCATGGCAGTCTACTTGTGTGAGCGTATCAATGACCCTCGTCACACATGCTCCATCTCCTCAACTGTCTCATAACGATAGCCTCTAAGGTTTCCCTTGAGCTTAGGAAATAACTAAAAATGACAGGGAGCGAAGTTGTGACTATAGGGAGTGTGAGGATCTGAATTGAACAGTTCGACCATCTTCCTGCTGTCATGACAACGTCTTTCTTTCTCATTTTCTCTGAGCACTCTTGGGACAAACTTCGCATAATTCTTCCGCATCTTCAGTTCCTCGTGAATAATTGCGTGTACAGTTCCCACACTGACACCAAAGTGTGCACTTAGTGTCTCTATAGACACACGACGGTCCTTATCTAGGAAATTCTTTATTTGGCCAATCTACTCCGGTTTTCCGACTTCCTTACTCCTCCCAAATCTTTCATCATCCCACACAGCATCCCTGCCTTCCTTAAATCTCGTATACCATCACAAAGCTGAGGCTCGATTCAAGCAAGATAATCCAAAAGCAGTCTAAAGCGTTCTATAGTTCTTTTTTTTTTTACACAGTGATCACCACTTATCAAGGCCCGGAAGCCACTCAGGGATAAGGGTTATTGCAAGTACATTACGTTAGTGTGGAGATTTGATGAAGTGTTTAATTAAGGGGGCGGTTCATTAGGAATTTGTTAACATTGGACTTGAAGACATCCAAGTTGTAGTCCGGAGGGAAGCAGGCAGACGGAACAGAGTTCCACAGGCGTGCAGTTCCAAGAAAGAAGCTCTGTTCATGGAATCCGCGTTTTGTTTTAGGCACAGATATAGAGTGGGGGAAATTTTTCACAGTGGATTCAGCTAGACGGGTGTTTTTCGTGAAAGATTGGCGAGGGGGGACCAGAGATTGGAGTTCAGACGAGCACCTGCCATGAAAATAACGATAAAACAAGGATAGGCTCGCAACGTCTCTTCTGTGGGAGAGAGGTTGCAGGGTAGAGAAAAGGGCATCCCCCACTAAGCCACGAAGTCTATTTTGTACTCTGTCAAGGCATGATAGGCTGTTTTTGGCCGCTCCTGCCCAGATATGGCAACAGTATTCCATCCTTGGACGTACTTGGCTTTTATATAGATAGAGAATTGCATCAGTAGTGAGATGATTTTATTGAATATCCTTCTTCTAAACTGTCCCCATGTCCAGATTACATTTTTGAAATTCATCTGTGACAATCAGGTTTTATTAGGGTGTATTCCAATTCCTGTTGTAACTGTTCATTTGAACTTGAAATCATAAAAATCGGTCAGTCATCTCGTAAGATGTATAGCAATAACATACTGAATTTTCAAGTGTCTACATGGCTCAGAGGCTAAGGAATGAGGTTGGAAAGTTATCTGTTTTGGTTTCGATTCTAGCTTATGGCAACCAAGTCATATTTTATATTTGATACCACTACTATATTTTAGGTACAATATAATAATTAATAGCGCATTAACTATGTATTAATATGTAATCTGCATTAATATATTATATTTAAGCTTATCTTACGACCGGAAAACGCCGGGAGGCCTGCTAGTCTATATAGTTTTCTAAATAACGCGTTTAGATAATTGTTGTTATTATAATTATTATTATAATTATTATAATTGGATTTTCTAGTTAGTTTTTTTTTTTTTTTTTTTTTGAACAGCAATGTCCTGTCCCATTATCATTGTTATTATTAATATTTACTAGCATGGGCGAACGGCTTTGCCCGGTCGTAAAATACGCTTAAATATGATATTTTAATTTGTCCAGATTTCATATATATTATTATGGGGCCGTGATTTCAAAAATGAAATAAAAGTATTTGGGTTCTATCAGTTAGAATCGAGACCGAAACCAAAACCGTAGTATTCAAAGCTGGTGACGTTGCCAGTGTACCAACTGGACACGCATATGAACTGATTGAAAATGAACTAAGTGGATATATTCAATTTTGACCCCTTAAAAACTATTTTAACCGGCATAAAAGAACGGTTCATAAAAAATCCAATCATTTGAGACCCCTAGCGCCGTTCTGCGATTTTTAGTTTCGGAGGAGATAGAGTTTGAAAATATGGAGACGGACAGCCAGACAAACAGACATGCATAGTGAGTTTCATTAATTAGGTCAGGATGATGATGATGATTATTATTATTATTATTATTATTATTATTATTATTATTATTATTATTATCATTATTATTATTATTATTATTTACGGATATATTTTGTCGGTGAGAAAAAAATAGTTCTTTCACTGTTTCAAGTTAGCGACAAATATATAAATTACTAGTTTTTTGTTTGTTTGTTTGTTTTTAGTTGTTGTTTTTTTTTTTTATGACCGGTCTTTGACTACCCCCACCCATCATTCTGTATACGCAAGAAATAAAAGCTAGAATGAAAAAAAGAAATAAAAGCTAGATTGCGCGTAACTCTTTCATCTCTCTCTCTCTCTCTCTCTCTCTCTCTCTCTCTCTCTCTCTCTCTCTCTCTCTCTCTCTTATGCAACGCTGCGGGGAGAAGAGGATGGAGCAGACTGGGTGTGGGTGCTAATAAAACCGATGAACTCGTCCGTAAGTCGACAGGTAAGAAAACACGGCGATTTAGGTTAGAGAGAATGAATTAGAAACCACCACTAAACTCTCCCTCCCGCTCTCTCTCTCTCTCTCTCTCTCTCTCTCTCTCTCTCTCTCTCTCTCTGTGCATCTTTCTGTTCCCCGTCTCTCTTTTATTCAATCCATCGCCTTTTCTGATTATTTTCTTTCAACCCATCTGTAGCATATGCTCTTAGTTTTTGCACTCTCTTTCTCTTTTCATGTATCGATTACTCTATCTCTCTTTTCGCCTTTCCCTTTCACTAAAAGCCTTTTCCCCTTCTCTCTCTCTCTCTCTCTCTCTCTCTCTCTCTCTCTCTCTCTCTCTCTCTCTCTCTCTCAAGTCATAAATATACTACTTTCGCATTTGTGGTTACTTTGGGTTTTTTTACTGGTTTCTCTTACCCAATATGCCTCTGTTTCCTGATGTATCTCGCTTACCCAGTTCTCTCTCTCTCTCTCTCTCTCTCTCTCTCTCTCTCACACACACACACACACACACACACACACACTGTCTCTCTCCCTCTCCCTCTCTCCCTCTCCCTCTCTCTCTCTCTCTCTCTCTCTCTCTATATATATATATATATATATATATATATATCAACCTTTTTCTGACCCACGTGTCTCATTTTTATTCTTATCCTTGACGTATTTCTCTTACCCTATATATCTTTGATATCTCTTTCTTCCTCCCTCTGACTCGCTCTCTCTGTTTATATCTCTCTTTCTCTCTCTTTCTCTCTCTCTCCATCTCTTACTATACATATATATATATATATATATATATATATATATATATATATATATATATATATATATATATATATATGTTAAGTGCTCAAGCCATGGCTATAATTTAACGCTTCAGTTTTTGGCGTTAGTATTAGAGCTAGCGCCAGATGGATATAAACGGCAACAAAGTAATCAACTGCAAGCTAAGAATGACTATGAACGCATGTCCTGTAGTTAGTCGATTTACTCCTGCTAAGGTTAGTTGTTTTTTTTTTTTTTTATTTTGACCTCTTAGCAATTATTTTTATAGCCTATTACCAAATAGAAAGTGTTCCCAGGGTCAAAATACCCTAAATATCAAGTTTTACGTCTGTAGCAAGTATTCAGAGAGGAGTTTTGCATAGACGTTTTGCACACATACTGACAAAGTCATATATATATATATATATATATATATATATATATATATATATATATATATATATGTAAGCTTCAGACAACGTCGCATAGATATATATGTAAGCTTCAGACAACGTCGCAGCTCACAAGAGCTACAACAGCCAACAAACCGGAAGTCCAAGACTCCAAGTCCAAGACAAATGAGAGCGAAACTCGAGTCTTTAACTTCCGGTTTGTTGCAGACATGACTCTTCTGAGCTGTGACTTTGTCTGGGTGTGGAAATCCGCCCTCTTAAGTAATGACACTTTATCAATTCTTCAATACTATTACTACACTATCCCATTGATTACTGTACACACAATAACCCTTATCCCCGAGTGGCCCTTGGGCCTTGATAAGTGGTGACCTTCATGTAAAACACACACACACATAAAAATATATATATATTTTTTTTTTTTGATATCTTTCCGTAATTTTAACACAACCTAAGAAATTGGAAAATATTTTTAAAAAATGCAAAATTCAAACAATATTTATTTATAAAAATAATATCTTTTAAGTGTTGTCCATTTTCAGCTTCTCATATTTGTCCTCTTTCCAAAACCTTATCATGACAGATTGCAGACTCTCTGGATTGCGATTTAACTTCCTTATTTCGTTCCTAATGTTTTCCTTCAATGTTTGCAGGGTTTGGCGTTTGTTAACATAGACTCTTTCTTTAAGATATCGCCAAAAGAAAAGGTCGGAGCAACGTTTGGGGGACGTCGATAAGCTCTTTGAGTCAGAACAACTCCTGATTTCGGAAAACAATTTCGTAACTTATGTACGTCGTTCAATGCGATAATAATCCATAATTATTTTCTGCCAAATTATCTGTAAAATATCTGAAATAGAGAAAAAAATAATCATTCAACCCTTTAGTGAGTTTTTGGAGTGTGCAGTGTATCTATATAATCTAGTTTTTTTTTTTTTTTTTTTTACATAGGCATCACCACATTATCAAGGCCAAGAGGCCACTCAAGGATAAGGGTTAAAGAGTGTACAGTAGAAATTGGACATTATAGTAATCATTAGTAATGAAAATTTGGTTAATTTGATAACTTATATGGAACGGCTCATCAAGAACTTATTTACGTTAGACTTGAAGACAACCATATTGTAGTCAGCCGGAAAGCAGGAAAACGGAAGACAATTCCACAGGCGTGCAGTTCTAAGAAAAAAGCTTTGTTCATGGAATCTACGTTTAGGTTTAGGCACAGATAAAGAGTGGGGGGAATTATTGATAATGTTTACAGCTAGACGAGTGTTTCTTGTGAAAGTTTGGCGAGAGGGGACCATAGATTGAAGCTCATTCGAACACTTTCCATGAAAATAACGATACATCAGAGACAAACTCGCAACATCTCTTCTGTGAGATAGAGGTAGTAAGGAGGAGAAAAGGACATCTCCTACGAGGCTACGAAGTCTATTTTGAACTCTATCAAGGCAGGCCAAGTCCTTTCTAGCAGCTCCTGCCCAGATGTGGCAACAGTATTCCATCCTTGGACGTACCTGGCTCTTATATAGATAGAGATTAGCATCAGCAGTGAGATATCTACCGGATCGATAGAAAGATCCCACCATTTTTCCAGCGACCTTGGCAACAGATTTAATGTACGTGTTCCATTTAAGATCAGGAGTAATGGTCAAGCCAAGAAGTTTGTCAAAACTTGAGGCCTCCTGAAGACGAGAGCCATTCAATTCAATTGATGTCAGATGTGGATCAGAATGTTGATGATGTAAAGAGAGAAGCTTGGTTTTAGATGCATTAAAAGTAACCAGCCATTCTTTACCCCATTGTACTACGTGCTCAAGATCAGAGGAGAGAGAATTGGAGAGAACTTGGTCGTTTACTGTCTTAGATGTGCTACCATAAATGGTAGTGTCGTCAGCATAGATGTCTACAAATGATGTAAGGATGTGATTTGGAAGATCATTAATGTAGATCAGGAAAAGAGTTGGGCCCAGGATGGACCCCTGAGGGACACCGGCATTAATACTGTGAGCTTCAGATTTTTGCCCCTCAACTACTACTCTTATGAACCTATCAGAAAGAAATGATTTAATAATTGAGAAGACATTTCCAGCAATACCATAGCTAGAGATCTTATGAAGTAAACCTTTATGCCATACCCTATCAAAGGCCTTAGATATGTCAAGAGCAATTGCCCTAGAAAAGTTGCCTCCGTCGAGAGATTTGCTAATCCTATGAGATATAACTGTAAGCACATCTGCTGTAGATCTAGCAGAACGGAAACCATATTGAGTGTCACTAAGAAGGTTATTTTTGTTGAGATGGTTGATTACTTCTGTATTTAACACAGATTCCAGCAACTTACTCATGACGCACAGGAGACTTATCGGCCTGTACTGAGAGGGGGATGAGCGATCACCTGAATTCTTAAACACAGGGCATACTGATGAAATTTTCCAGGGAGATGGGAAACTATTCTCCTTAAGACAACGTTTAAACAGTTTTGTAAGTATGGGCGCTAGTTCAGGTTGAAGTTTTTTGAAAACTATAATTGGAATACCGTCAGGGCCAGTTGCTTTACTGGAATCAAGGTTTTTGATTAGCTTGGCAACATCACGTACAGATATACGTATATCACATAGCGTGTTTTCTGATACATGAGGAAATATTGGGGGTTGGCAGCCTTGATCGCAAAGGGTAGAATTAGCTGCGAAGTTCTTGACAAAAAGTTTGGCTTTGTCTGATGCTGACGAGATTACCTCAGGTCCATTGATAATAGTTGGGATGGAGCACACGCTTCTGTTCATGATTCTGTTAGTTATAGTTACAGAGTATGTACATTTATAATTAAATATATAAGTATACTTACATATATACATATATATATATATGTGTGTGTGTGTGTGTGTGTGTGTGTATGTATGTATGACTTACACTCTCTCTCCCTTTCTCTCCCTCTAACAACCTGGTTTGTAACATCATACCAACAAGAAAACATAAATAAACAAATAAATATGTTGTTTTCATCTTTTTTTGTCCTTGGTATTACAGCGATCCATTTTTTATTCATATATATATATATATATATATATATATATATATATATATATATATATATTATATATATTAATATATATATATACATATATATCACAGATCTATTTTTTATTCAATATATATATATATATATACATACATATATATATCATATATATGTGTATACATTACAGCGATCTATTTTTTATTCATATATATATATATATATATATATATATATATATATATATATATATATATATATACTTGTGAAACAGGCAGAGAGATGCAACATCTCGTCGATGATACAGAGGCGGAAGCTTAGATGACAGTTCAGGACTTGTCAGGTTGGCGACTCTCTTTTGAACTCTGTCCAGGAGTGAGAGGCTAGTAGCACGAATGTGAAAACAATACTCCATACATGGGCGAATGGTTGCCTTATAGAGGTACAGGATACTTTCAGGCATAAGTAGTTTTCTAGCACGGTAGAGGGAGCCCACCTTCATTGCAGCAGCCTTGGCAATGCTCTCAATGTATCTGCTACAACTCATGTTCCCTGTGAACGTTAGGCCGAGGAGTTTTCAGGTAATGTGTTCTTGGCCATTGCTATTGGTGGTAGTGAAGGTTTCTTGTAATTATTGAAGGAAACAAGCTTAGTCTTGGTAGCATTGAACGTGACTATTCGTTTTTGTATTCCACTACAGATTGGAGGTCATCCTCTAGTGTTTCTGCCATTTCCTTAGATATGTGTTCATTTGTTTTCCTGTTGTGCCTGTTAAAGAGAGCGGTGTCATCAGCAAATATACATATCTCCGAAACAATTTTATCAGGGAGGTCATTTATGAATATCAGGAATAATAAAGGTCCCAGGATAGACCCCTGAGGTAATCTTGCATTTATATCATATTGTTTAGATGTAAGACCGTCGAGGACAAGCTGGATTTTTTTTCTTACTTAAAAAGAATTTAATTACGTTATGTATTCTTCCAGTGATACCATATGATTTGATTTTCCTTAGAAGACCACCATGCCATATCTTCTCAAAAGCCTTAAATATATCGAGGGCTGCTTCTCTACCCTCCCTGCTTTCTCCAGTGAATGGTATATACGTTCAGAGATTACAGTTAGGATATCTGTGGTGGATCGGGCTTGCCTAAATCCATATTGATGGTCGGTCAGAAGTTTAGCATCTGTAAGGCAATGGACTAGAGCTTGATTAATTATGAACACAAATATTTTGGCAAAAGGCGGGAGGAGGCTAATGGGACGATAATTTAATGGATCAGTTCTTTCGCCAGAATTCTTGAAAACTGGTTCCACAGAAGCAGTTTTCCAGCAGTCAGGAAAGCAAGATTCGTTAAGGCATTTGTTGTAAAGTTTGGAGCATTTTTTTTAATATCACAGCCGGGATGAGATCGGGTCCACATGCTTTTGAAGTGTCTAGCTTTTTTATGATACCATGCACCTGAGAAGGAGTGATTTTCAGATCATCTAGTGTGGCGTTTGTTCGCAAAGGAAAGTCAGGGAGGGAGTGGTTTGCTGTGTCCTATGTGAAGTTTAAGGCATACCGACTGGCAAGCATGTTAGCCTTCTCGGTTGCCATCAAAACAACCTCAGGATTGGGGGAATCGTTGACTGCCCATTATTTACTACACTGTTGTAGATTTTCCAAAAATCACGAGTTCCTATTTTCTGAGCTTCGTTGCGTTTTCTAGTAGTTTCAGTAAATTCTCTCTTAGCTGTCGCTATTTCTTTCTTACGATTATTTCTCGCTTCTATAAACTTCTGTTTGTTTGAACTGGACATGTCGGTTAAATCTGCGGTACGTATGCTGCCTTTAAGCCATGGCAGCTGCGCAAATAGAAGTAAACCATTGGAGTAAGTGGAGGTTGCTATAAAATTTCCGCCTGAGAACATGTGCTTCAATTGCAGTTTGAACCATTCAGTGGTCTCATTTGCGCATTGTTCAGCAGGAAGTGAAAAGATTTAACTATATTTTAGAAAAAAAATAAAGACTATATTTTAGATTCATTTAATATTATTGAATAAGAATCAAATGATGGGGTAGGTAGAGTATGCCACAGTAAAACATAGAGTCGATTTTATGAAGTATAAATGAAGATTGTGGGAGGCAAGAATTACCTCAGTCGAAAAGGATTTGTTCTCCTCTGACTGACGGGAAAAGAGCAGATACTCAATTTTTAATTATTCCTTCAACAATAAAATTAAAAATCTTTCTTCCATCATAGTTTTGGTTTCGATACCTCAACTTTACACGGACACAACCTTTTCGTGGCGTTGTTTTACAATTCGTCATTGTTCTGAGGGAGACAATTCTCTTTTACTAAAAGATTCGTTCATTTTTTTTTCATCTAATAATTTAGGACGATAATATGTTGTCAGTATGTTTTCAACAACGATTTACAAAAAGATAATTTTATGTTTCTGTTCTTTTTTTAGGGAGTATTCAATTATAGAACTTGTATAGTTTTTAACATGTGCTTCCGCAGTTTAATTAACCGTTTTTCCGTAACGTGATGGCATTAACCGAGCGAAAGAACCGTTTAATATTTCACAAAAAATCTGTTTACATCGGGGGTGGGGTGTTGTAGCGTCCTGAATTATGAACGAATCCCTTAGTACAAGGGAGTTGTCTCCC